>NW_012130073.1:3563311-3586187 GCF_000143395.1 Atta cephalotes
GAGAGAGAGAGAGAGAAACTTTAGGGCAACAATTGAAACGTTTATTAATGCTGGAGACGCTTCCGTATAATTCCACCCAGACTTAGATATTCGCCAGGGGATTTTGTCGGTAGTCTTCTTGAAAACGCGCAAACGTGCGATGGAAATTAATCGGACGTAGCATTAATTTTGCGCAAAGCGCTCGTGCGTCACGCTATGTAGAATTCTCGGTATCGTAATCCGTTATTCTCGATCGATGCGGTCTATCTCGGCTGTGATTGATAGGAGTGTTATTTCCTTATCGCGCGAATAGCTAGAGACAGAATTGAAAGAAAAATTTAAAGAGCTTCAAACAGAGAGAATCTGATGCAATCGCATAAAAGAAGAAGGTAAAGTGGATATAAAGAGAGAATAGGGTGAGATAGATTTGGCACTCGAACGAGTTGGGAAATAAAATAGTTTTCTGCGAACAATGCGAGCCCGACCTAGACACGCAAAGAGCGAAGAACCTTTGCCTCCGTGACTTTCAGCCGAAACCACTCGTCATCCTTTAAGAGTCTGGCGGTCGCTGATTAAGGCTTCTGTTCTCACAAGGAAGAGGGTCGGCGGTGGATAGAGGGAGAGAAAAAGAGAGATTAGACTACGTCCATGAAAGTTTACGGTGCTTGGGCACCCGTAAACGCCATATGGCCCGAAAGTCGCCATGTTTCCATCGTTTTCTTTCGCCCCGAAGCGGACTCAGGTCCCTATACGCGTCTTTATTTTTCTTTTTTCACAGTAGCTCCCCCTCGTCTCGCTACTCGCTAGCTCGACTCGAGTTCTCGAGTCGATGTATTTCACTTCGAACTTTAGAAAATCTCGAAATCATATTTTAACTCGTTCTTAATTCAATTATCTTGATACTTGATAGTACAATTTATATATATAATTGACAATTTAATCGCTAAATACAAATAATTATTGAATGAAAAAAATATTGTAACTATTATAAACTGAGAAAGACTAAATAAATAGATTGAAACCTATTTAATTTATATTCGAAAAAATAAATTATTGATATTAAATAATGAAATTTTCTGTACAAAATAATTATGTTAAATATTTATTAGATATATTTGAATATTCGGTATGTTAAATTAATTACAGATCCTACTCGCGATCGAAAACGATAGAGTTAAGTTAAAAATTGAAAGAGCGTGAAATTAAAAATTTCACGGCAAATATCATTACAACTGGAGGATATGAGGAAAAAAAAAGGACGCCGCATAATAGAGAAATATAGATATAAATCTCTCACCGGCGCGGCGCAGCGAGCGCTCAGGGCTACTAATCGGCACACGAGATGGAGAGAGGAACTGTTAACTCACCTGAAACAGAAAGAGAACGGGACCGTTATTAGAAGACATATCTTACGGGCCGGGGACCGTGTAATTACAGCACGGTGATTCGTGCGTGTGTATATTCCACCGTTCGCGCGTCCGCTGGCCGGCGAACAGTGCGAGTGCACGGAAATCTCGGAGCGCGGATGGACAGTCGAACTATATCCCGTCGTGTCGTCACGGGCGACGCCCACTCGTACACGATACTAAGATGAAAGAGCCACATCGGTGATTCCACGCAGCTATCGGCGGAAATGGTAATCGCGATGCCTAATCCATCGCATTCGCCGTTTGGCAACGCCGTTAAACGGCCTCGTATTCCCTGTTTCCTACGACCATGTTAATAAATTCTCCACGCTGTGTTATTGGCGCACGCGAATCGTGCAAGCCGTCGCACGATGTGTATCAATACTGACGCCGTACACAATTAGCATGACTATAAATTCCCTGCCGTTGCGAATGATAATTAAAATGCGCGCACAACCGTACGCCGTGTCTAATTTCGATTACAAGATCGTGGAGGTCTGTTTCACATTAATATAAAATTCATAATTATCACTTCTGCGCTGAAATAATGTATATCATCACAGAAAAATAATTAGAATTGATATCATTTTCAATGTTTACAATGTAAAGTTAGCTTCTATATAATTCGCAAATCGCAAAACGTAGACGTAGAATGATGACGTATCACTGCATACAAGATACACGCAGATGTAAATCAACCGCAATGACTTGAATTGCGACAGCGTTGACATTTTTAATTTAAACAGGTTAGAGAAACTTACTGATATTTTTCATATCACGAAAAAAAAATTTATGAAAAGGGTAAATCTCTGATAAACGAGCGAATACAAAGTCTTTGTTGTTCTGCATTGGTCAACGCAGTCGTCGCAGCGCAGAAGTTATAATGGCTGCGTTCAGCAGAAAAAGCACAACTATTGTACAATTCTTAATATGATTGGTTTATACATTTATTAGATCTGATGAAGAACTAAAGACAAAATCAATTACATCAGAGAATTTTACAACAGTCGCAAAGCTAATTTCTATGCTGAACGCAACTAATGTAACAGTTTATATAGATCGCTATTCGCAAAATGCAGATCTCCATTCTGCGTCTATATTTGCAAACTATATATGTTTTGCGATTTGTGAAATATGTACAGGTAGCTTTACACGTAATTATATAATATTACAGGAAATTCATAAGCACGACTTTAGAAGTTCAGTATCGATTATTCCACCTAAGGCTCGATATAGTATCACCTCATTTTCACGTCACTTTACTTCCCACAGAAAATCTCGATTATTCAATCGCGGTCTAACGCGGCATCGCGACACATCGCAAGTCCCATCATCATCAGCGCGAACGGAGGATTGACGGAAGATCGGGGAAACAAATGTATACGCGAGAGGGAGGTTCGCGTTCAGGGGATGCGTTGGAGGATATGTTTCGAAACACATCCAGCTGGCGCCTCTCGGCGCTATAGCGGGCGTTATAAGCCCGCTACCAAATCAAGCGTGTGTGACACACTAATAATCGGACGTATATATGGTGTCCATATAGTACTCGCAGCACGGACACGCGCGTACGCTCCTGCAGCAGATCAGCATACGCGGCTAGTATGTGATGTTGCTGCTATATTGCGCTGGTAGATATACGGAGGAAATGCGCACCCATATGGGTACGTATGCGTACGTGTGCATGCGTGTATTCGCGTATGCATATGCCTAAGCGTTCGTGTATACACACGCCGGTTCAGAGGGAGAATGATCGTTGGAAGATAATCGAGATATCCGGCGCCGCGTAGTTACTTCCTAATGGTGGCGTTTTCAGTCGCTTTAGCGTACTGTCGTTCTATTTCGTTGGTGTGTGTGTCTCTCTCTCTCTCTCTCTCTGTGTGTGTGTGTGTGTGTGTGTGTGTGTGTTAAATATTTGACAGTATGAAAGAAACTTGGAAAAGTAAAGTTTCGGCATCAAGTATTCATCCGATGACGCGCCAACAACTAGCGCAACTCGCGCTCTAAAAATTGACAAAGATGTCAAACTAAAGGTACTTCCTCATTCCGATATAAATATAAAAAGATTTTCATTTAAATAAGCAGATATTAATCTATAAATACTTTATCGATTGTTAGATGAGGATGTATTTTTAAAATTTTACACCGAAAAAAATTTATAAAATTTTTATTTATGTAATTAAAAAATAATATATACTTAAATTTAAAATATTTTTTTAATTGAATAAATATTTACTGTAAGCAAATGTCCCATATTTATCTAAAAAATTTATTAAAATACAAATATTTATTAAAATTTTATAAATTTCTTTTCTATGTACAGTTTTTTCTTAAATAAGATTTGTGTTCATTGTTTTTTTTCCCCCCATTGTATTTCTTGCCTCAAAATATGATATTATTTTAGTGCTACAGTGACTTTCCCGTAAAAGTTAAGTTTTTCAAACATTTATATAAACGCAATAATATCAGGAAGGAATGTAAACAATATCCATATATGTTTTGAAAAAGAATTATATAGCAATATTTTAATAAATTTCTGCAAATATTTATAATTCTAACAAATTACAAAAAATAATATCGAATCTTGAAAGGATCACTAGTTTCATCGAAATTAATCGGGAACTGAAAGCGGCGCGCAAACAGAGTACTTGAATACTTTATAAGCGCTCGGAGTGCAACGTGGAATAGAGTCGCAGCCGTAACTGCCCGGGTATTAATTTACGATTATATGCGTTCCACATTTATAGCACAAGCCGACCGAAAATATACATCAAACGGGAGCGCGTATGGAGTCGCCAATCGTTGTACATTTCTTATTTTTCGACCGTTCGACCTCGCTGACGCTAATTGTCATAATCGCGTAGAGCGCGCGGCTTCATTAGTATCGCGCACACACAGGCATAAATATGCACACACGGATGCACATACGCTTTGTATGTGCGTACACATACACACACACGCGCGCGCGCGCGCGCGCGCACACACACACACATGTACACCACACATACGTGCACGCTGCCTTAAGTACATATATGCACACAGAATATGCACAACGCATATAACGATAGGTACAGGCAAATGCATACTCTCGCGCGCATGCAAACACGCGCGTGCACAGAGAAACAACGCATGTGCGGACACGCGTACGCTTCTGTGTATGTGTATGTGTATGTACAGAGTACGCGTGTCCCGGAGGCGACGTATCCGCACAAACAGAACCTGGGGATAATGGTTACCAGCAATGGATATATCGGTAGACGTGTGTTGGGGTCCTAGGATACTGCTATTAGTATGGCTCTAGGCCGCGTCTAATTATACCTCGCGCGCGCCGCCGCGCGCGAATATGTTTGTAGCACCGTATCTATCATATCTGTAGACGCGCGTGTGCACATACACATATATATATATATATATATATATACACACACACACGCGCGCGCGCGCACATATATATGTATATATATTTGTATATAGTTTGTAAGTAATATATTATATATGTGTGTGTGTGTGTGTGTGTGTGTGTGTGTGTGTGTGTGTGTGTGTGTGTGTGTATGTCGTGCTAAACTGTAGAGTCGCGCGCAAGCACGAGAGAGATAAACAGAGAGAAGAGCAGAATAGATACGGCGTGTGCATACGAGCGTGTACGTGTACACATACGTACGCGCGCGCGCGTGTAACTTGTAGCTACAAGCGCGATCATATGGGTTACGCATACGTGTCGGGTACTAATGCTAATCCCAACCATAGATTACGAGATGGGCGGCGACGATCGACCGGAACTGCCGCCGTCATGGAATTTCCGCGACTCCTAGTGTCTAGCTTTTCGCAATTGCCCAACGCGAGTCAAAATGTATGCAGCGCCGTGGATCTCATTTCTCTCACTTGATCCAGATAAAAGTCCCCGCAAAGGAAAGTATATTTTGTAAATAGATTGTAATTACAATACCGAAACTACTTGTACCAATCGAATAATTATTTCAATGAAATTTTTATTAGTTTATCATTAGGTATTGTTTTCATGTCGAATTGTTTCTGATCTTTCACTTATTATTTTACGTTATGAAATAATTTCTAAGGAGGAGAGTGCGATAATTCAGCGAGATTTAAATAAATTCGTAAAAGTAACGATATAATTTCTATCAAATTTGATGCTCCAAATTATCGGTGTTTCTTAAAAATTATTTCGCATATATTATTGTAAAACAATATATGAAAGATCAAGAATAAATTGTTTATGGAAATAATGACAGACTAATAAAAATTCTATTCAAATAATAAATAAAAATTATTTGATTGCAGAATCATCTGTTCATAAACACCTACAGGGAAGGTATGTATGTATTTCGCGGACGCAAATTTTCCTACCTTGATCAACCTCATACAGATAATTCGGTAAAAGCACGGTAACGAACTCGTTGCGATAATAAAGTGGCACTTGTCGACCAATTCGACGGTAGAGGAAAGAAAAAACAATCAACTTCGAGACTGAAGCCAGGTCGCCGTCCCATTTATATCAATTCTATTCATTGCCGCTTTTAACCTAGCACTCGCGTGATCAGTGGCTCTCATCGCCAACATTTTTCTATGGAACAACATTCCTTTCAATTTCTTGAAATAAAAACCGGACGAGCAAGTAGCGAGAAAATCAAATAAAAGCTTAAAAGCCATCTGTGTAAAATTTTAATACAAATCACGTTCGAAAAAGAGATTCCACATTATCGATTATTTTGTGCTAGTTCATAAAAATGTTTTGAAGGACAGAATTTCAGATACAGCAGCAGACATTTATACGTGATACCAATATACACATACAACATCGACACCGACTCGACCACCACTCGGACCTTTCTACTCGGAGTAAATTTGGCCGCACCGGTAACGCGCACCGTGGGAAGGCAGGTGAAACGGAGCGACGTAACGGACCTATCGGTTTCATTGATTCTTTTTTTTTCCTCTCTCTTTCTCGAGGCAATTACACCGACCTCCAAAGCGAGCGCGCGCGAGCGTTATTTTCCTGACGACCGCGCGTGGATCGCTCGTAAAACGCCAAACGCTACGACGATTCGGCGACGATGAGGACGGCGGCGGCTTTCACAATCTCACCAATCCGGCCTGCACGCGCGCGCGATTCTCTCAAATTTTCATCTTAATTGAAGCGGGCGTGTCGCTGGACCACCGTAATCGACAGCCACTTTCGCTTTCGTGTTTCTTCCCATTCGCCCCGAGAAATTCGTTTCGACAAATCCGAATATGCATACGTTATATATTGCATACTAATCGAATTTTTGTACGAAAAGAGATACCGAGATACGAAAAGGATCGTGCAGCTTCCAAATTGTCACGGCTGTGGAAGCATGAAGAAATTGAGTTCATTAATCCATGATAGGATTATGCAAAAATGGGAGCAGTTATGACAAGCCATTTATTATGCGGCGAGGTAGATGTGTGTTATTTTTCTTAGCTCTATCTTCCTCTGTATCCGGCTGAAACGAGCTTATAGAGAAACGCGCCATCGCGGCGAAGCACGTAATATGAATCTTCATTAATAACGTCGAAATGGCAGGTCTCAACGCGACGTCGTAAAACGACCGAATAAATGCAAACGTCTGTTGCATGTATCCACTTATTATCCGAGGCAAATACGAATAAATTTCTTCGATTAATTTTTTTTTCGCTCCAAAAGAAAAATTTAAAAACCCACACAAAATTACATACAGTGTGGCCACTCGGCGGAAAATCAAATTGAATTTTATCGTCATTAGCTCAATTTATCAAAGTGATTCACGTGCGACAGCACGAGCGACTTAATTTTCACCCGAGGTTACTCCAGGTCCGCGCATTGTAATACCCCAAAATGGACGCGGCGAGCTAATTAAGTCGGACGTAAAGAAAGATAACGTTTCATAATGAAGGTGGATTTTTTGCCTATTTTTCGAGCGCCGCCATCGCCCCTCCCGTCGTCGTCCCGACGCCGCGCCGCGCCGCGCCGCGCCGGGGAAGATTTTACGCTCGACAAGCTCTCGGGGGGGAAAAAAAGGTCGTCCGAGTGTACCAGAGAGAGCAGCGGGTTTAAAACGTTGCAAGTGCCGTACCGGATATGAGGGACGCGGAGAGGGACGGAGAGAAGGAGAGAGGAAGGCGCGCGCGGACCGGAAATGGCCGCCCTTAACCCAGCGCGATCAAAAACTGGTTTCGCCAGACACACGAAAGCGCCGCCGAGAGATGAGGGAAGCCAAGAAAAAAAAAGTGAGAAACGGAGAGAGAAAGAGAAAGAATATTTCCACCACCGCTCTTCCTTCCTCTCCGTTCTCTCGCTCGGTAAATAACGGATAATTTCGCTCTCGAATAAATCGAGGGAGGCAAAAGTTTCGGCGTTAAAAAACGTTTAAGCCGTTGCAATATTTTAAGGGAGCCGCGGAGAAACTTTAATGCAGTTAATCCGGAGTGACTTCCGCGAAATACGGCCCTGGGAATTCTCGTTGCAACGCACCGTGCAGTTTTCCCTCGCACGAACGAACGACGAAACGATTTCTATGGTCAAAACAATCGCGGGAAATAAGTTGCAAATATTAAATTTATCTGACGTGATGCTCTGCTTAAAAAAAAATTCGATAAAAAAATGAACCGACAAAGATCTATCTCAATGGAATTCGAGCAACTACCCTGCAAGTGATAACTTTGTTTGTATTATTCATTTTTACATTCATTTTTTTAAGTTCACAGTATATTATTAATTTTATATAATCGATATAAAATTAACGATGTAACTGTATAATCTTTTTATTGACTTACTTTAATAACTAGTGACATTTAAAACACTGTAGGTATCGAAAATTTCACTTTTGCAATACAGACCCGTAGTTCCGATTCCATCGATTAGTCATTATTACTCGTATTATTTTCTTAGAAGCGGCAATTAAGTGAATTGAAATTGATGACGAAGATACTGAAATAATGGACCGACAGCTGTCGATCTAACACAGCATAAATGCGTGACCTACTCGATCTCATTTGTCTCGTAACGCTTTGCGTCATTAAATACGTCTTTTGCTCGACATAACGCGAGAGGCATAATTACAATGCTTTTGTACCGTTAGCGTTAATAAGTTGTCCGATCGAGCTGGTCCCAAAGGCGGAGAAGATGAAAAAGAGGTCGCCCAGTCAAGAATAAGTAATTACAGATCGCGCCCATTAGACCTAATGCCGATAGTCTAAAAATGGAGTAGTAAATTAGATTCCTTTGTACAGTAACGTTACAAACTCCCGGCTTAATTGACGCATTATCGCCCGTCATAATTCAGTTAGAAAACGGCAAACTTGGTACGTACTACATCGCAGTGGAAAATTAAATTAACAATTACGACAAGTTTCCATTAATTGGATCAACGCTCGATCCATTTACGTTTTAGTTAATATTCTTAAATCAGTTGAAAAAAAAAAAGAAATTTCTAAATCACAAAAAAAACATTTTAAAAATTAAATTAAACATTCCGTAGACTAATCCTTAAGTGGAGAAAATCCAAGGATAGTCAGATTAAATTTGCAGTCGCAGGTCGAAAAGGAGAACCGCTGCGAACAGTCCATAAGCCGGAGAGGATCTAGCGGCTGTGTAGACTGTACTGAAATAATGTACAGTGCCGTACAAAATGGCAAGTCGGCGAGAGGGGAACGTAAAAGCGGGGCAAGAGGGGAGGGGGAGGGAGGGAGGAGGGGGGAGGGGGAGGGGGGCTCTTCGTTTCCCTTCCTCGCGTCGCCCTCCGTCGCCCATCTCCCTCGCCCGTCGACGGGGGTAACAATGGTGTGCAAAGGAGATTAACAAACAGAATAAGCTAACGCATAATCGCATTATTTCTAGCTAAGCCGCATTTAAATTAGATAGAAATTCCATTTAACGAAACAATGCGGGGATGATGAGTCACTTCGCCGTATACGCGCTGACTCGCAATGTCGGAATAGACATTGTCCCTCCCGCCCCTCCGCCGCGACTGCAGTCCCGGCATTCCCGGCGCGATATTCCTCTCCCCCGTCGCCGAGCGAATTTCTGATTTCGCGAAATTCTTACAAGCCGGCCGTGTTATCGCGCTGCCGAGAGCACCGCGAGCCGCGTCGGAATGCCGAGCGTGTATATATTTTGACAACGATATATTCTGTCCTGCTCGGAGAGCGTACTTAAGCGAACACTGCAAATTCAAGGGTGTAAAAAGGGACTTCGGTATATGTGTATTATTTAATTTTCCATGTGAAAATGACGCTATACTACACGTTTGAATGAGTGTACACCCATATTTCAAGGTTGTCAATAAATTCATCATCATAAAATTCCGTAATTTTTTCTTGATTTTTTTCAAACAAAAATTCATAATTTTCTCTGACTTAATAATATTAATAATAATAATAATAATACTTTGAAATCTGTAGTCCTTTCGATTTGGAAATCGTTAAATAATATTTTGTTGAGTCAATCTATAAACATACACTGAAAGAGCAATTTTGCTGAAGAATCTGAAAAAAAATTTAGCTAGACATAGATCTGAAGAATATTGTTACATCATCAAAACAAACAGATAGGATGACAAAATTGGTTGCTAGAATATCAAAACATTTTGCAGCTTGCTCATCATGTTTAAGATTCCTACAAAATTATTTTCAGATGTAATTTCAGATATTTTCAAATGTTTTTCAGTGTAGCAATTTAAATTATTATTATCATTGACACTGCTTGCATTTTTAATTGTCAAATTGATAGCATTCCAAGACTATGTAGATGTGATGTACATACATCAAATTCTTTTAAAGCCAAGAATATTAATTTTCCAGAATATTTTGCAAAATTCTCTGATTTCTAATTTTGTGACAATCCTGTAACTATTTGTATGCAGTATAGGATGTTATACTTCTACACGGAAAACTAATCATTCACACATATACTGAAATTATTTTCCCCACATTTAAATTTGCAATGAAAAACGCGTCCCCATCCGGTTCTCGTTTATCTCAATTCTAATACTCTAAGCAAATCCGACTCGGCCGAGTTACATTCATTTATTTTTTAATGATAAGCACCCGCCGACGATACAACACGCCCAATACAGGGACCGGGCGGTAAGGCAGGCAGATTACATTGTGAAACTAGAGCGAGAATATTAGTCGATAGCGCGGGAAGAAAGGATACGCTATCTCGACAGGATGTAGGATTTATCCTATCTCCAGGGTGCAGAATGATATCGCCTGTTCTAGTTTCGAGGAAGCGCGATATTTCGTGCCGGCGTCTTCCGACCTATCGGTTTTGGAAAAGTATTCCCGAAACAATATGCAGCTAAACCCGCGTCAACCACCCTCTGACATTCAAGGATCTCATATTAGGTCGCAACCTAGAGAGCCCAAGCCGTCGTTTATTCAAATCAGCTGGAAAGTTAGCGCGTACCATCAATTTCAATCGAACGGTGGTGCGCGGACCACAGGAGGAGGACAGTTCGCGAGTTTGTGCGTCCGATATTTCATCGAAAGGTCGCCGTTCCGTCCCGATTTTATATGAGGGCAACACACAATTCGTTGCGCCGGGTCGTAAAAATTTTTAGAGCACCCTATACAATCGAGGAAGGACGCAAAAAGAGCGAGTCGGACGACAACGAGCCCGCCCACGTGAGAGCGGCCATGTCGTGACGTAATTCTGACGTCATTGTGCCGATAGCATGCTCCACACGCTCTGTCGGATACACGGAGGGAAAAATCGTAAAACGTGTACGGTCTCTTCAATCGTCCACTCCCCTCTCCCCCTCACCCCTATTCACGATTGACGCGCAATCCGCTTTCGAAGAAAATGTCTTTCCCGCGCCGAGACTCTCTTCCGTCGCCGGGATTCTCAAGGGGGATTTACATTTTCCGCAGAAAGTTCCACTCGCCTCTTCTATCGGAAAGATTCCTCGCAATATACCGTTTTTCCCACTTTCCCCCGTTATATGCGCACACGTCGGGTGATACCGTACAGATTAAATTACATTGGACGCGGACGAAATCGTATTTCACCGAATTAGAAGCACCGATTTTAAATTGCTATAAATGAGAGATTTCGAAGAGCGAAATAATAATATCAAATAATATAAATAAGGAGAAAACGATCCTGCTGAAAATTACTTTCCTCTTTATCTAGATTGAAAAGAAAATCGCATCGATTATGCCAATGAATTAAACGTCCAAATCTATTTTCCAAATTACATCAATTGCAATCGATAATTTCCGCTATTTCGATATGCAAGAGAAACGAAGCATGATTTGTTCGATAAAATTACGATAAATATGATTTCACGAAAACAAATAAATATACTAAATATAAATTATTTATCACGCGGTACTTAAATTATTTATTTATAAGTCCTTCTCGCAGGTACAAATCTTTAATATTGAAGATAAATTTAGGAAGCTTTAATTAAAATGGATTCCTAATACTGAAATATAGGAAAAACGAAGCAGATATTCATTCGGTAAAATTGCGACAAATATAACTTTCACGAAAACAAATAGATGTACTAAATATAATATATTATTTACATATATTATTTAATTATTTGAGTCCCGCAGATAGATTTCTATATGACGAAATGCAAAAAAAAAAAACGGAGCACGATTGGCTCGATAAAAATTGCGAAACATATAATTCTTTTCACGAAAAGAAACAGATGAACTAAATATAACATCATTCATTTACGTAATATTTTAATATTTTATTTCAGTCCCTTCCGCAGATACGGATCTCCAATATTGAAGACAAATTCGGGAAGTCTTCCCATCGTACCCTCCGAGTAATCGGATCGGTGAATGAGGGCGTCCCTCGATCTTTTACCTGAGGACCGCCGCCCACGATTGACTGGTAGGCCGATTGAAAGACGCTGCCCAACTGCGTGAGGCCCTCGTCCTCCATCTGGAACATTATGTCCGCCCCCGGCGAGCCGTTGTTGTTGAGATTATTGTTGTTGCCCATCAGTTTCTCCGTACTGCCGACGTCGGAGCGGAGTATCGTATTAGACTGCATAACTCACAGGCGGGACCGGCGCGGCAACACAATACGGGAACAGGCACGTGGCCGTTGGACTCGCGGATGATCCACGAAGCGCGGCGGAGTGTTCGAGATAGATCGCGGCGTCACCAATTAGCGGCTCCGACGTCAGACCCTAGCGACGTCGGCGTCTCGCGGCGAACGACCGCGCGCCGTTGTCATCGTCGCGAAAAATCTCACCGCCAGCACAGGAAAGGGGGATCCAGAGGAGCACGCGTCGTCAAGTGACGAGGATTCGCTTCGCAGAATGGACTTCCGCGGCTCGGGAATGATCGAAGGGAGTGCAAAGTCGCGCCCTCAGGTCGAACATACCACGCACTTGTCACGATTTCGAGAACGTGGTATAGACGGAAGGGGAGGGGGGGGAGAGAGAGAGAGAGATACGTACGGAAGGGAGAAAAGTAAAAGGAGACACGCGGCTGGAAAAGCCCGGAATATCTTATCGCTGATTATCGATATCGCTGCACGATTTTCGTCCCCTTCGCGGATCCGCGCGCGAAATCATTAGCGCGCCGTAATCGTTCATTCGCTCGCTCGGAGAGACACGGGAACGTCACCGCGTAGTGAACGCGCATCAGGACGCACACGCGCTCGATCGCTGCCGTCGCTCCACCAGCTGCATGGCGTCGGGGATCGCCGTTTTTCGAGGTTAGAACGCGGATGGCACGCGAGAGAGAGAGAGAGAGAGGAAACACGTCCTATCGCGCGCGCCGCATTTCCTTTGAAGCGAACGAGTGGCACACGGCTCTCGAGGCTACGATCGCGAGTTCACTGATGTATCTACTGGAATTCACTTGGTCGCAAATACTACTTGGTTGCAAGAGGAAGCGGCGAAGAAACGAAGAAGAGCGGAGGACGCGCAAGAGATCCTCTCTCCACGAGTTACGCGACGAGACTGACGCGTCGCGGTCGCGAGGGGAGGCGATCGCAACGGCTCCTTCCACCCCCCTGCACCGGCTAAGGGCTCCCATCCCTTCCATCGACATCCCGTGCACACAGTACAAATCCCCACTCCACGCGCCATCGCGCTTGCCGTACGATCGCTCGCTTCGCTCGCTCGCTTCTCGTCGTTCGTTCACTCGACGATGATTCCTTTACGTCCTTTTAGCGCTCTGTTCACGCAGGAAGCAACCCCTAAACGCATAGGGCCGTTTTTGCCCACGAAGTAGCAGACGTTTGTGTACCGGCGACAAGTTAACGCGAATGCAAAATGTGGGTGGATCGCTTTCTCTCTCTCTCTCTCTCTCTCTCTCTCTCTCTCTCTCTCTCTTGCTCTGCTCTTGTCCGCAGGCTATGCACCATGCCGAAAACATCGGTCCACTTGTTGAGTCGGAAAGAGAGCGAGCGAAGGAGAGCAGGACGGAATCCCGGAGAACGGGAGGCGTGTGTGGGTGGATGCGTGCGTGCGTATGCGTATACGCGCGGAAAAGTGACGTACGAGATAAAAAGCTTCGCGGCGCTAACAACGGACGGACAAAGAGGATCGAGTACGCGTCACTATACGCGGTCGTGACGAGATCGAGTCTATCCCGTATATCTCCATCTCCCTTCGCGATTAAGGCTATGGCTCACAAAAAGCTTAAGCGGTATAAGATGTGATCACTAAGAAAATCAACAGATTCCGATTTGCTACTGCTTACGTTAGTGCCTTACATTGAAAGAAATGTTTAATGTGAATAATCATTTATTTTGGTGCTATGTGAGCTACAAAAACTTTCTTTAATATTCACTGTTTAATTTAAAAATTGTGTTGGTTTAATCAAAATTTGATTAGAATAAAAACTGTGTTATATAATAAATTGTTAATAAACTGTGATTATATATGTATTGTTCTAATCATAATTTGGTTAAAATAATCAAATGATATGTGATTTACAAAAACATTCTTACTTTTTAATTTAAAATTGTGTTGGTTTCAAAATTTGATTATTATATAATTTTGTTAAAAAATTGTGACTACATTGTGTTGTTCTAATCATAATTTGGTTAGAAAATAACCAAATGATGTGACTTACGAAAATTTTCTTACTTTTTAATTTTAAAATGTTGCACTTTTATTGAAGTAGAAACAAAAATTTTTTTAATTAAACAGTAAGACAGTTTTTGTAAGTCACATATCATTTGGTATTTCTTTTCTATGTACGTGTGTATCAAGAAAAATAAAATATCACTCATTTGCTACGACATGAATTTCAATTAATCATTTTTCAATTAAAAAAAAAGAATGAAAACTTCAAGAAAAAAGAAAGAAAGAACAATATATTTTAAAAATTATTACACTACAATTTTTAAGGTTAATACCCCAAAATTTTAATGATCACAAAACATTCCAACTCATTTTCTAGAAAACTTTGTTTTCTGAGTTATGTCATTTTGTTGTAATAAATAAGCTATATACAATAAATATATCTCGCTATTAATAAAATCCACCCACACATGCCCAAAAATAACTTACAGGCGAAGATACGACAAAATATATGATCAAAATTACAATCAAAGTTACGATCGACTTTGTAGAATTTATATTCCAATATCTAAACCGCAAATTATGCATAAATACATCCCTCATGTGATTCGTAAAACAAGGAAAACTTCACGACAGGTTCCCGTTGTAACGAGTCCCATTGCGAGTTTCTTTGAAACTGTCCGATCTCGCCGACGCCCAGTTAATTAAAAGCTCGGCGCGAGCCTCGTCCGAGCTGTATAATGGATCGTCGGTGAATTTTAAGGTGGCGTGCTTAACTTTTGCGCGAAGTTAAATGGCGTTGTTTACCGCGCCCGGCGAAGTTTAATGATATCGCGGCCGAGAATATCTTCATTTCGTTGCGCGTGCGAGCTCGCGGGGATGCCGGCGGAAGAAGACCCCGTAATGACCGCGCGCGATTTCGGAAAATCTGTCAGGGAGGGGGACAAACGAGATATCTCGTGGCGCCAAAGGTGCCTCGTTAGTCGGATATTCGTGAGTAATTTTAGTGTCGTACCCACGCGACTGCCCGAAGGTTTATAATTACCTAACCTCACCCGACCTAATCTAACCCACTTGGCAAACGAGCGAGAGTTCCAGTTTTCCTCTCATCCGAGCGCCGGATACGACAGGCGAAGCTCGTTAAAAAGAAGAGAGAGAGAGAGAGAGGAGAAAAAGAAGAAAGAGTCGATCGACCGGGAATTGTCGACGAGCCTCCAATTAATATCTGACCTGACTTTACTTGGACCTAATGACGCGATGCAATCGTTTATAAACGAGAGATTATGACAATTGTAAGTCGGCAATCAAATTCTGATGGGAGGAATGGCATAATATAAGTATTTGCGTTTATATGTGGCTAAATAGTTCGACATTATACAATGTAGCGACGATTGACATCAATTGCGAACGGCCGTTTTATTGAAGACACTTGATCTCATTTTGATTCAAGACATGAACGTACGAGCGAGCGAACAATATCAACTTTTATGGCGCAGGTTAATCGGTATTTTATTAGCATAAAAGGAGAGCGATGTATTCTTCTGAAATTTTCATGTAAAAACGCATTAAATTAGAAGCGATAAACATAGGCGGTGTAAATGTAACAAGGTGTTTGTACCTGATAAAGTGCGAACACACTTGTCGCCATAAAGTAACAGTCGACAAACAGTCAACAGTCAAAATAAATGACCATTCTATTGAAATGGTGCAGGTATAAAGATGCTATTCACACTATTTTAAATAAGCTAGTAACGACAGTAAAATCATGTAAAACGACAACCGCCACAATGCGACATAGTGTCAATACACAGTTTGAGATTTGTTTGTACCTGCTTTTCGAAACATTTTTAAGAGAAATAAGAAAAATTATGTTTTGAAAGATAATGATCCAACTAAGGACCCATTATAATTTTGAACCCTCGTCAAAAACACGTAGAAAATATTTGTTTATTTTACACGTTGTGTCAATTCTTTTCCTCAAATTTTTCATGTTCTTCTAATGGAACTTTGATTAAATATAAAAGAGAAAAAATATATTAGAGAAACCGGAGAAAATATGAATCTTTTTATCTGTTTGTAAATGTCTCTGTAGCTACTCATAAATTTTTTGCTATCAGTACTCCGTTAAATTCATAATGATATAATGAATTATACTCGATTTGAGTTATTTTTAATTATTTCTGTAAATCACCACTGCTCCTATTCAATATATAATTAATTTAACTACAAACAATGGCGTTAAATTTAAAACAATTTAATTAAAATAATAATAATATATTAAATTTGATTCAAATTTAATTTATTATTTACTAAGCATTAAATATGAGAACGTTGTTTCCTTTGAAGAGATTTAGATTGATTTACATTTTGATATATATAACAGTTAATAACAAAATATTATTTAACTCAAGAAATTGGATCTCCTGTCTTCTAACAATATCAATATGATTCGGTTTTTTCATTATTTGATTAACTTGTAGTTTGGATTTAACTTCACTTAATTTGATGCTAAAAAATTGTGTTCTTCTAGCTATGATTAATTACTAAACTAATAATTTTGTAGTGGTAACTTTAAAAGTTATTCATTACAAAACCATCAATTTAGCAATTAACCATAGCCAGAAAAATACAATTTTTATATTATCATCAAGTTAAGCCTAACCGGAAGTTAACCAGAAAATAAAAAATTGAACCTAAAAACAATATCCAAGAACAAAAGTAGCGCACGAAATTCTGAAATTGGAATTGTTCCAAATCGGAAAATGTACTAATAAAGTAAACAATCTACAGTTTCGAGCACAGTCGCCGTAGCAAATAATGACACAATTTAATTAAATAATTACGCAAGTTCGCGTTTGTCGACTCGCTGATAAGCAGAGGACGCGCAGCAACTCGAGTATCGATCATCACATGGCGGTCTCACGTGAGAGCGTTTACCTCCCCACAAGTTTTGGCGATCGTGTCTCTAATGCGACGTATTCGAGAACTTCACAGTGATGCTGCGAGGACCATGGAGATTTCGGTGACACTCGCGACACCCCTGGTTGTCGTTAATACAGTCGCTGTAAATTTCAAAAGTTACTCATCGTGCCACGCGACTAACTCAAGATTGGTAGCATATGGTGTTCTCAGATCAGATCGCAAAGCGCTTTGACCATCGCTGGATCAATCCGGATGATAATGTCAGGGATTTTGGTGAAGAAATAAAATACGCAAAGAAAATATGTTACAAAAACGGCAATATTTTTTGAAATGTTTTCTCTTACAAGGAAGACTAAATTTCTCACATTTCTTCTTTTCATTTTTAGAGAAAAAAAAAAATAAGAAATCAACGTGCCATATTAACCTTTAAATATTAACCTGCTGTTCAAATTTATTATACGATCGTATCGTTTGAGTCAATATGATCAAAAAATTACTAAAAATATTTTATATTTGTATTAAAAACGGTCTACTTTATTAAAATTTTAAAATTATGTCAAATTTTTTATATATCCGAATATTAATTTAATTTAATTTTAATTTAATTTATTGTGTATTTAAAACATTACATTCTCAATGTATAATAATGAATAAATACACAGATTTAACATAATGAATTTAACATAACGTGATTGCGTTATTTGAATATTTTACGTTAAATTTGAAAATCTTCAATATATTTCTTGTCGTGTTAAAATAATATAATTTACAAATAGACAGATAACATCTAAATATATTTTAATATAAATTCTAAGTTAAAAATTAATAAAGTGTGTTAATGTAACATATTATAAATACTAATTTCAATGAAGAAATGTGATTGCTTACAAATTGTATCAGTGTTTTGCGTTAATTGTTACACAATATTTATGTTACTTTCTAACGTATTATTTATCTAATCTGTTAAATTAATACAAAAATTTGAATGATCGATTTGTTTCATGTAAAATGTATTAAATTTAATACAAATTTTCCAACTGTATGAAGAAAAAAAAGGTTTCACAAAAAAAACCTTACATTAACAAAGTCATTGAATGTCAGAAAAAATATTTAATAAAATAACAGTAAGAAAGTAAATTAGATTTTGAATTAAATTGATCCAAACAGAACAAAAGATTAAATGATCAAGAATTTTATCGTTTCACAACGTTATACATAATAGCAGCGCGAAGAATTTTTTCCATTTCTTCACCAGGAAACGCGTGAATAATAAAAATTAATAGAAAAAGAAGGAAAAGAAAGAAAAGACACGACGTTGCCTCGAAGCGTTTCGTCATTGGACAGCTAACAAATAATTAGGTAACCTCGCCTGGCCAACTGTGTAAACTGCGCCTCCTCCTCGGCATCGGCGGCTCCGCTCCTTTTACACCTTATCAGGTCGCGTAAAAGACGACGAAGCGAATAAAGGGAGAGGAAGAGAAGACGCAGAAGTAAAAGAGAAGATCCGAGAGAAGTGGAGACGAAGAAAGAAAGGTAGAGAAGAGTCGTCGACCCGGACGCCTCTTCTTCTCTTCTTTGCGCCGTTGTCCCCGCCGCACGATTCCCCTTTCGAGAGAGCGTGAAAAAAATAATAAGATCGTGGCTGTCGGAGGTCGATTCTCCTCGTCTACTCCGTTCTCCCTGCGACGCGCACAGGGGGAACACGACAAAAACGTCGACCAGCAAGAAAACGGAACTTGGTGTCTCCGCGTCGTCGGCAGCATTACGAGCGACGACGCGCGAGTTCAAGCGCTCTAAAACCATAACTGGTATCATTATACGATATACGTTGAATAATGCAGCTGGCAAAATCATTATAAATTAGCATAAATAAATGATTGCACGTAAGCAAAAATTCGTTTAGAATCTCTTATATAATATATAAATTTATATAATTTGAGAAGAGAGATCGATTGTCCCCTTTTGTGGCAAATTAATTTCTGCCATTTCATAAGAGACTTGTGGAAGTAAAAGTAATAAAATTCCAATCAATGCTACTTGGCATGAAATTACTAAAAAGCAAAGAGAACGATGGAAATAATTACACTCATATGCGATAATCTTTATACAGCGAAAGGGAAGTAAAACGGTGATATTTCGCCGAAAGGTAAACGCGGTAAAAAGCGCGGACGAAGCAAAACCTTCGCGAGAAACCGATTTAATTTCTCCCGTCACAACCCTTTCGTGGATATCGTGTCCGAGGGTGAATGGCTAAAAGGTAATAGTTAATAACAGCGCAGCTGAAAAGGGGATCCGGTAATCCTCTTCTAATTTCTAAAACAAAGAGAGTCGCGGATCGTAGCACGCCAACGGAAGCGGGAGAAGCAGACAGAGGAAGGAAGAAAGAACGAGAGAGAAAAAGACAGAGAGGGAGAGATGAACGAGCGATTTCAAGGAAGCAAGAGAGAGAGAGAGAGAGAGAAAGAGAGAAACGTTCTCTCGTGGAGGCAAAGCCGAGATCCCGGGTTCGGTGAGTTCGAAGGGACGAAGGAGGGGAGTGAGCGGGTGGTAGGAGAACTGAAATTGGGATGAGAAGGTGGGAGGGGGGCAGGGTTCCACCCTGGAACACATTAACTGCAGGGCGACGGGGTATATAGGGGTGGGTTGAGGCCGCACCACTGGCGTAAGCCGAACGGAAAACGAAATCGTTTTCGGTAGCGTGCGACGAGTAGCTACGGCTTAATTCTGATCTCTTGTTAACCAAGCGGCGTAAATGGAAGTAACACCCTGTACGCTTTCACGTCGTAGAGTACTTCCTTCGAAAATTATCAGACTTAACATGACGGTGAAATTTTACTTTCAGAATTATTCTGCTCTATCTTGAATACTCCAATATTGTATGAATATTACAAATCCAAAAATGACTTTTCATTTTTTTTTTTGCCAACGGCTTTCAGATTGATCTCTAATATGGTAGAACGATCAATTGACTTGTTCTGATATGGTTATAAGATAATTATAATAAAATCAAATATCATATTTATAATAAAACAGATAATTAAATAAATATAAATATATGATATTTGAATAAATATTTAAATTTATTTATAAAAGTACTTGTTAATTAGTAGCGAGATTAATTCAGCAAGTTTTCCCACGCACAATCGCGCGTGCCCGAAGAATCTCAGTGGTTTATCATTACCAGACTTGCCATGTGTAATCCTTCGAATTAATTCCATTCAATTTCCTCGAGGACGAGGACGGACATGAACAGAAGCATTCTCGTGTTGTAAGATTCGCGAGATTAATCCCGATTAGCCTTAATAGAGGCCTGGATAGCGGTGTATTTCCTCGTCAATCGATTTGTCCAAATATAGATCGACTAACGAATCTCGATCACTGCACGACATGGTCGCAACAATAGTCACTGTAAATTTCGCATACTAACGTATGCGAACAAACATGTACAAACTGAGAAAGATATCTTGAAAAGGAGACGAAAGCCAAGTACCATATCGAACAAATTCTATATATAACGTTCTATTTTTCTTTATCGCGCATTCCATTTCTGCTCAAAATATCTTATCGGTCCTTTGCTCGACGGTCGGCAATCCGCATTACAAGAAGACTGTGCCTAAATCTGCCGTTTTTTCATTTAATTTTTACACTAATGATTTCCTCTCTTCTGCCTAAAAATTTGTAACCGAGTAGTCGTTCGAACAATTTATGAAATTTCTTTAAATTCTGTAAATTTTATTCCTTATGATTAAGAAATCGGTCATATATCAAATTTCTAGAAGTTTTAAATTTCTATTATTATCTGATGAAACAGAAAAAAAATTCACGGAAATAATTCATGAAAAATAGATGAAAATAAATAACACATATCGATATCTTGATATAACAGCAAAGCGCCCTGTCCTACGCCAATGCGAGACACTGAACGAGGGGCGGCAGGAGCACTAGTAGCGTAGTTAGGGGTGGCTCGGTAGGGATGCTTTAGGGTGAGATTTAGTACCAACCTCCGTCGCTTAGTCTACCCATCCTGTGTATAGTGTACGTAGTGCATGTCCCGAGAGTCGAACTATAGTCGATACTCGGGAGAGAAATACCAAACCACCACGAAACACTATCCACGACAATTCATATCAGTCTTCGCTTATGATACAACATTAGTGTCTCGCAAACGGAAGTAATATCGCAGCTCGAAAGCCATCGATATGTAACGAGGAGTTGTAACGCGTCGCCAAACAAATCCATCAGTTTCGCCAATTCGTTCTTCTCCTTGATTCGCGATTACGCGAGCGACGCCAAAGGCGCCGCCCGCGTGTCCTAAATTATTAAGCACTCCCGACACGCGTTAACTCACAGTGACTAAAACCGCGCGACGCGACGTTAAGGCGAGACGTTATCCGTCGTCCCGAGGTTCGCCCTACTTACTGTTATCTTATATGGTAGTACTTAGGGTGCATTACCCGAATGCGAAGGTACCGAGCTCCGAAATTTCTATTAGTTCGAGCACGCAGGAGAAGGAGGAGGAAGGAAACCACTTCACGAAATGGGACCCTTAAGTTACCGAGGGAGAGCGACGCGAAAGAATCCCGGGACAACTTCCTGCGGCTCGATATATACGCCTAGAGCCCTTCGATGTTACCAAGACCAAGCTCGTATCTTTGTCCCTTTCGAGAACCCCCGATTGTTACTAAAACATATCCCTGCTCTTGTAATATCGCTACAAGGATCAATGGTATCTATATCTTAACGCATGTTACATTTCGTCTCAGCGAATTTTTGTACACATAGAATTATTACACGTAAGAATTGCTTACTCTCTAAATCTGAATCAATGATTAATCATTGATGTCAGTTCCAAGTATATATCACTGGATAATCAATCAATTCACAGTAAAATTTAATCAATGAAACGTGAAATTCCTAACCTAATCTTACTTTAGTGTATTCGACGTATGTGGTAAAACTGACGTGCAAATATCAATATTTCAATTATATATAAAATATGCTCAAACTGCTTGTTCCATTTTTCAATTGAATTTTACTGAATCACCCAGTGATATACTTGAGATTGATATCAGTGATTATCTACTGATTCAGATTTAGAGAGTAACAATTATTATTTATAATGCATTAGGACGAGATCAATTTCTAGAAATATTCTGAAAAAAATTCCTGTTTTTCCGCTCGCTTGTTCTCATCGGTAGCATTTCTAGCTCGACTGAAGGATTCACACGGATGTTTGGCCAACGTCTTCCGTAACGGTAGTCGTTCCGAGACTCCAAAAGACAACTCCGGGGCACTCCGGAGGGATAGAACGAGGGATTGTAGCTCGTTTCGTGAGTAAGGTCTCTACGGAAGGAGGAGGAAGGAAGAAGCGGAGCAAGAGACGGGTATCCTCGAAGAGAATCCTCGGGGCCGAGGGGGAGGCACAAGAGTCAAGTAAACTCAAGAACGGCGGCCTCTTTCATCCCCGAAACTTCAAAAGCCGTATGTGAGTGAGAGAGAGAGAGAGAGAGAGAGAGAGAGAGAGAGAGGTCTCGACTAGTCGCGCATATGCTG
>NW_012130073.1:3586207-3594869 GCF_000143395.1 Atta cephalotes
AGAGAGAGAGAGAGAGGCTTCGCTAGTCGCGCCATATGCTGCTCTTCGAGAGTAGGTTTTCCCCCCTTTTTTCTCTCGCCGCCGTTCGCGATAATAAAATTCTAATCAGTTTTTCCCGTGTATCGCAAGGATAGTTTCAAGGGTCTCGTAGGCGTGACACTGCACATCGATGGAAAAGGATAACCGGGAAAGATGAGACCGCATAACTTCGTCTGGAGCTCCAAGTTAATCAAGGATACAGGCCAAAAAATGGAAACGGTATTTCCTAGGTCGTTGACCTAACATGATACCCATGTCTAATACTTAACGAGAAAAAAACGTCCTTCTAATTCCAAAAGAAATTTTCAAGGTATAAAAATTAATTTAAAAAAAAATGGAATTAATATTTAATTTTAATTTTATCTAAGAAATATACTGTTAATTTATTAATGTTATTAATGTTAAAGTTATTAACGCTAACTTCTTATTTAGCTCTCATTTGCTCATTTATTACAATAGTATAAAAATAATTTTCAAAATATAAAAATTTATGCTATCGATATAAATTTATTTGACGTGAACTATTTGTCTAATGAATAAATTATTACTTTTCGAGTTCTCTCAAGTAATTGTAAAATATAAATTGTAAATCTTAAAATCAATTATATCCTCAACGTAACATAACGCGATGTGTGCGAAAAGTAATTAAACGCCTAACGCGCAAGGCAAATGTAGTTACTAGGGAAAGATTTAAGAGACGCCGCATCCCTTAAGTACACGTCGAAACAGATAATATAAGCTCACTATGGAGTGCAGGGCTTGTTTGCTCTGGGGGCTGTTTGCACACACGATCTCGCGGCTTTCTGCCAGCACGAAACCTCCCTGAATAAGGGGGAAGGCCGCTTCATCCCCGCGGGGCCGTATATATTCGATTTTCAGAACGACCTGCCGCTACCTTTCCGCTCCAGGCCTGTTGGTTTTATGCTCCGACGGAGCTGTCATTTTATATTTTCCGACGGATTATAACCTGCGAAGCCGTGTCAGTCGCGAGGGAGTCGAATATTTTACGGTTGTCGGATCCTTAATTATTCGCACTATACCTACAGTTCTATTTTGAAATTCATACAGTCGCTCTTTTCATCTCGGAATAATCTACATTTTTATTTCTATACTCGACTTATCGTAGGTGCTGTAATTTTAGTGGGAAATATCATCAGGATGGAATTTCAAGGAATATTCAGTTGTTGACGCGTAAACGCAATTTACTCGCTAAACTCTGCATCATCTACATATCCGTTGCATGAGAGAAATATAACAAATTTATCCGTAACTCATTGAAATTCCAGTGTACATGTTGGACCGATATATACTCATACGTACATCCGACATAGTACAAATATACCTGACATAGTACAAATAATTCGCTTCACGTAACACATCGGGTTTTGCATAAGCTCTGCAAGACCCCAGATCGGTATCATCGCGGAAGATTGCTCGCGAATTTTCGATAACGTCTGGTCAGACAGCCGACAAATCATCATGAACCATCGAGGGGTAGCGGCTCGAGAGAGACGATTGAAGATAGAGTGAAAGCGGTATCCCCGAATTTCACAGCCCGCTACGCCACAAATGAAGCACACTTGGGTGGTGCTCGATTTGGCTCGTATCATCCCGCACCCTCGGCTGAGCTCTACGCATCGAGCAAACACTGCCACGCATGTAGAACAAACACACACACGCGACTCGGTGTACATGGTCAATGAAGAGATATATGGACGTACGCAATACCGAAATCTTCACACGCCTCAATTGCTCGCGAAAAAAAAGAGCTTATCCCTCCGGGGAAAAATTACTCACGCTGTATGTCCCTTAATTTAACATTGAACATTTTATGTAACGTATTATATGTATCTCAAGCTATCAGAAGAAACACAATAAAATAGAATAAACCCGGACATTATGACCACAATGAAAGAAGAATTTACGAAATTTGAATAAATATTTAGTACCAATGAAACTAATTGCTTGCAGAAAATAAATATTTATTCGATTTAAAAAAATAATACTTAAATGAAGTGTAATTTTTTTTAATTAAACAAATATTTATTTACTGTAAATAAATGGTTCTATTGGTACTATCTAAACAAATATTTAATCAAATTTGTGAATTTTTTTTCCAGTGCAGGAAAGATGTATATAGGTTGTAATTTTTCTAATAATTGCTAAATAAAAGAGTTTTGTAGTCTTTTGAGAGTCTGTAATCAAATCTTTTCCGTATGGTCATCTTACCCGAATTATCTGCTTGGATTATACTTTGAACTTTGAACATTTATTATAGTTATATCAATCTTTTAATTAATTAATTACTGTTGCATCTCTGGTGTAAAATATAAAACCAAAATAAAATTAATTAAATATTACAAAGGTAAAATATTAATAAAAAGCTGATAACCACCAAGATTTTTATTTCTTTCATACAGAAATATATATTCGTACGCTGATACGAACAAGTTAGAAGAAGATCGGAATGGGAGAATCCGTTTAATGTCATTGATATGTTAATTGGCTCGGAGTTCTCATCGCGGTCGTTAATCTCCCATGAAAACGATCGCAGGATATATGACGAGATCCACTGGAGTAGAATACCCCGCGTGCGGGCCACGTGACCCTTGGAAGGGCGGCGGTAGATAGTAGCCACTCGAAATTTCGTGCTAGTCGAAGGTAATAGATTAATCGTACGCGTCGGTGGCCGATGAAAGGGCGGTAAAAGTGGACGGGATCATTAAATATTGTACGCGCCATGAAAAACTCAACCATCCATAGGACTGGCCGTATGGGCCACTTTTCAACCCTTCGCACAACGCAACGATAATATCTCTTAATGTCCCCCCCTAATGTACCGCAAAAAATTCTCACTATCTTGTACAAGTACGCCATTTGCGTGTTAACGTTTGAGACTTTGTTGTAATGAGAATTCACGGAAAGAACGATTTTGTTGAAGTATCTAAAAATTTAACTAGATACAAGTTTGAAAATAATCTTGTTGATACATCAAAATAATTACAAAGGAATCTCAAACATAATGAGCAACACTGTAAAAAGTTTTGGTAGCAACCAGTTTGAGTGTCCTATATAACTGTTTTAATCATTCAACAAAACTATTTTCAAATCTATGTCTAGCTAGACTTTTTAGACACTTCAGTAATCATCCTTTCTGTATAATACAAAATGAATAAATATTGCCACTGATAATATTTTTACATTAAATTGATATTATATTAATTGTCATATTATTATAATGTTAATTAAATTTTTATTCATTAATTAGTTAAAATGTATCGGGCACTTTAATAAATAATTAATCATAAATAATTTTGGTTATTGGTTTAGTTTCAACACAATTTAGCGTTTGCGTATGACGGCTTCGATAAACGAAAATATAATTATATAGATTATTTGCGAGAGCTCCTTTTCGAAGGTGGTCGATTATGATTGCAAGGGAAATCCTTTTCCACCCCGGCAAGCTAGTAATTATTATTGATACATTCCCGGTAATAATCTCGACGACCCAATTAATACTATCGGCATACCGATAAGCGCAGTTGCGATACATGCAATAATTTATCGCGATAATCCCACAATGACCGTAAACTATCGCTCACGCGTGCATTTTGGTCGGCTTGCACGGTATTTCGCATACTCCGCGGCCCAACAACGGCCGCCGATGTATGGTACATCGTTGTAATCTGTAATGCTACAATAGGCTATCCTTCCGTATTAGAATAAAATTCACTTCGGTGTGTAACGAGGCATTGACAAACGATGAACGCAAGACGAGAATCTGATATTACGCTTCAGCGCGAAGTTCAGTGTGAGAATCGATAAAAAGATTTATTAATAGAATTTACGTAATCATTAACAGTTTTTGCTACGATATATCTAAATTAATACACATTAGTAGTACTTAGTTCTTACGATATATATATATAAATTATTAAATGCAATCAACCTTCGCACGTCTGTGGAAATATATAACGGAAATATAAAAGTTAAAGAATTATTTCTAATCGTTTAAAGATACAATTAAACTGTTTGTAAAGATAATAAAAGATTTGTCTTCGCGTGAAATAAATAAAATTTCTCTGTTATTTTCTTTTGATTTTTATCGGCGATTAATCGGTTTCCCACGACGCGTTTCTACAGTGGCGATGAATTAATTTGTGCGGACAAACAATGGTAAGTGTATGTGATACCGACGTGCTCGAAGGCAGAAAATATGTGTATAGATCGCATCCGCGGTCTCTCTTCCTCTCCTCTCCGGCTCTTCATCCAAACCGATCCTACCGCCCCAACAACCACCGTCAGCCCGTCGGCCGGGTGGTTTACCCGGTGTAAGTCGACAACTCACTCTATAAACCCGAGGCGCTCTGTGTACTCTGTACACTGCGGCGAGTTTGCACGAGACGCGCGCGTGCGAGAAGGACGAGATGAGTGACGGAAAAGCTGCGATAATAGTAGGAGTTGTGAATAAAGTGATTTTATCGGTGAGAAATTCGCACCCACAAAAGGATGAAAACACACATAATGAAGAAATCTATTGAGACATTGGAAACGTTTCATCTTCGAAAGGATTCCTGATAATAAGATAAAAAATATTCTTAAGATACTTAATCTTTTATCACGATATAGAAATAAAGCAAGTATTAAAGTTAGATCAATATAATTTCTTATTTTTCTTTCTTGAATTAAATAAGATTGATTTATATTTTCTTAAGAGACAAGTTAATCTTATTTATTCTAGGGAAGAGAATAAGAATTGATCTAATTTTAATACTCTTACTTTTATAATCGCATAAAGTTACGATAAGATCAATTTATGTAAAAAATCTTTTTTCTCTCATTATTATAAATCCTTTCTAAGAGGAATAGCACATAAATTCAAGATCGTATATTTTTACGTTTAGAATCTTTTCTATGGATGTAACATCGCTACAAGAGATACAATCGCTACAAAGAGATATGTAATAATTGAAGCATACGTATTCAAAGATTATTATTGGGAGAGAGTAAAACCGAGATCCTCGCGAGCAATGGCATCGATACCCTCGCAGATATCTCGTAAGGCTATAATTTCCTGAAATGCAACGGTAATTTCTCTTTTCGAAAAAGAAAAGATCAATTCGCTCGCACTGTAATATCACACAATTACGTCTTTGTACGAAATGACGAATATCCGCATGCGACTTTACCGTATGCATCTCGCGTGCCATTGCAACTTCCGAATCGGAATGCAAATGGCACACTCTCCCCGTGGTTCGCAAATAAGATATGATGAAACGCAAATATATTTCTCTGCAAGATCATCTAAAATTCGTTCTCATTATCGTGACTCAGTTTTAATACCAAACTCAGTAGAAATGTTCCATATTTCCTAAATACCATTAAAATATGACTCGCTCATGTGCCGGAAAAATTTTCGTTAACTGCATAACGCAAAATTGAAATAAATTAAATGCCGACTTAATTCATTCTGTATCCGTGTTATTCATACATATTCACTATGAAATAATTTTTATCTCTTAGACTCTGATGACATATACGGTCCATTGTAATCGCGGTGGGTACTGTTAGTCTACTTAGCTAGTAATAAAATTGTCAGCGTATCTAGAGAGAGCGTGCACGTGCCGTCGCGGAAATCAGTGAAAGAAAAAAATAGAAAGAAGGATGAGATCGAGGCACAAAAGAATCCGAACAATACCACGACGCGAACCACTTACTGATTCCGATAAGCGACCAGCCGATTGATCGCGAAACGCACTTGCATGGTTTCAACACGCGAAATTACAACCTCAGCATGCTATTGCCGTGACGAAACATGCGCTATGGATATTAAAAAAAAAAAGTTGAATTTCTCTTAGCACGAGTGCGCAAATGCTACCAGCGTTACGTCAGCCGATAATAATGTATGAAGGCGGCTAAAAAGCATACTAAATCTCTCCGCCGAGCAATGATAGCCATTTAATTTAATAGCGTAACCCGCAATGGAAACGCAAGGATAAGGTAAGTAAGCCCGTGATCGGTGTGTAAGATCCATTCTAGATTTCATACAAATTACGAACTTGTCATTTCTCTTTTGTCTCTTTTACAGCTTTCTCCAACGCGAGGAGTCCTTCTCATTTCCTCGTACATGAAAGAAACACAAGATAACCAAGCAAACAAGTGCAATGGCACGCAGGGGGAGGGGGGGAGGGAGTAAAATAGCGTGCGCCACGAAAGGACCGGAGCGAAGCAAGAGAAGGAGAAAGAGAGGAGACGAGAGGAACAGTGTGGTCGGACGAGAGTGCACATTGCAGAGAGGAGAGGTAGATATTCGTTGGTGTGCCACCAGCAACAGGTGCCCGTCAAACAACGTTCAACCAACGTCTCTAGCAACGAGCCGCTTCTCTTTCCGCCCCGCACCGCTCTCTTCCTCTTCTTTCACCTTCTTCCGCCGGGCTCGCCTCGCACGCGATTCTCGATAATTGATTCGCTGACGAGACAGGACATATTCCTGTCGGATCCGCGCGCGCGATACAAGTCATGGAGAGATTCCAGGGTGTGCTATTCGTCGACATCATTTCACACTCGATAAAATCTCTCTCTCTCTCTCTCTCTCTCTCTCTCTCTCTCTCTCTCTCTCGGTCACTGATAAATAATTCCCCACGCATCACGCGCGGCTTCGTGTTACGCAATCATCGTGATTATCTCCTCCCGCTGTGTAAATTATCAAGTCAAGAATAAAATCGGTCTTCTCTTGCTTCCAAATATTAAACACGGAGATTTCGTTACAAATAATGCCCTAAATCTACTTTCCTGAACCATCTTTCCTTAATGGATTTTTCGATTAATTTAAAATTAATTATTTTTCCTCTCAAAAATTTTTATCTCTCAAAAATTATTGGCTATATAATACTCAAACTTTATCGAGCCAATTAAAAATATAAAAATAGAAACATATCTAAAATCTTTAGATAGATAAATATCCTAAAGAAATTAGCAAATGTTTTCTTTCTCTCACGTTTCGATCGTAGAAGATCGATCGATATATAAAACAAGAGTCACTTTTCCATTTTTCATGCATATATTGGGTCGTCCGGAAAGTTTGTGCCGATTTTGAAGGAAAATTGAAACGCAGAAGATTTAAATTTTTAATTTCATTTATTAAATTTAAACCTTTTGCGGAACTTTCCGGACGACCCAATATTAAACGATCTTCGAAAGACTAGAGTCTATGATTTGAGATTCTTCGAAGAATGCATGTAACGCCAAAAGAGTCAGTCGTGTAATCTCATATATAAAGGGCGGGAGCGTCGGACTTCACGGCGCCTCTTAAACAGGGTTCAACTTTGTTTTCGAGATGAGCGCAACCGATTATTACAAAGCACGAGGTGCGTGATTAAATAAATGATATGGCGTTCCTCGCGTTCGTCGCGACGTCAGCGTGAAAACATCAATATTAACGAAATTCACCGAATATTCAACGATTGTGGCCTTAAAACGAAATAACTTATTCTCACAGAATACTTATTTTATCGTACAAATTTTTTTACGACTTACTGCTTAGAAAATCATTAAGTCAAATTCAAATGAATGATTTGTTTCCGCCATTATATAATAAATTGCTGTGTACCTACTCGATAAAAATTATAATAAAAAATAATCCCTTGATCTTTTAATTTTTATTATTAATTTTTATTATTAATTTTTATTATTAATTTTTACTAGTTATTTGCCCTATTTACAGTTAATTAAATTTACTTGATTGAAAACTGCATTGTTGTGTGTGTACGTGGGTGTTTAATTTGCGAAATCTCTCCGCCGAATTAACATCGGAGGTAAAAGAGATATAAAAGAGAAGCGAATCTTTCGTCGAGAACTTCAAGAAACACGCGGATAATAAAATGCGATCGAAATTCGTCGCGTAATTAAACGCACGAAATACTCCGTCGGCACGATCAGAAGGATAAAAGAGTTAAGATCGTTTAAGGGACTTATTCATTAATAAGTAAATGGCTCGTTTCTCTCTCAGTTTTCATCAAAGATATTTTCGTTTTGTGCAGACAAAGTTGTGAGAGACAAAAACAAGAATAAACCGGGAATTGTGAATCTTACGAGGCAATTAAAACGTAAAACCTGCAATTTGATTTTGAAAGTGCATTTAAAAACTCCTTAATTACTTTACTATAATTCGATATACTGGTAAGAGGCCGTAAATAAACGAGCGTTAAATTGTACATCAGAACATATCGCATCATGAAGAGGAAAAATATTTATATATGTATATAGATAACATGAGTAACACAGAGGTATATGTAATGAAATCTTATTCTTGAATAGTTTGCTATGATTAAAAAATAAAAAAAAAATGAATTTTACCAACTTTACATAAGAAACAAGATATAACATAATATATAAATGAATAACCCTCACCTTGCGTACATTTAATGATATACGCAAGAAAGACGTGCAAAACCTTAAAAATACCACCAATTATGAATATCCGAAACAAACACCTGCCCTCGGATAAAACCAGTATTGCTTATTACAAAATTAAGTCGAGCCACACACACACACACACACACACACACACACACACACACACACACACACACACACACACACACACACACACACACACACACAC
>NW_012130073.1:3594889-3598838 GCF_000143395.1 Atta cephalotes
ACACACACACACACACACACACACACACACACACACACACACACACACACACACACACACACACACACACACACACACACACACGCTGCAACGATTGCATGCGTCTCGTGAGCATCAAATATACCTATAAGCATCAAACTATACACTATCGATTCGCCTCGAGTTCTTTCGAGCGCAGATAATAAATCTTACAACATAAAATGCGGGAATATCACAGAAATATGCGCGGACACGGACCATAAGGGCAATGCGTAAAATATATGCAACCATACGATACGGCCGTATTAAATGTTAATGCGGCGTGCGAAAAAAGCGGTCCATCGCACCATCGAAACAGGCAGCGGTCGAACGAGTGGCGCGTGTAAATTCGTGCCACTTACACGGCAGCGGGCAGCCTCTTGCTACGCTATATCGGAAAGGATCGGCAGGCCAAGAGGCTCCTAGGAAATTCCACGAAGCCACGAATTAGTGTGAAACCATCGGTACGCCCGGGGGGCCGGATCGGGCCGGACCGGACCGGGCCAGGCGCGATGCACGGACTATGCATGACCATAGACGGGTACGAAAGACCTTTGAAAAGGGGGCTGCTGGCCCCGACTGCTGCTGCACGGTCTGGTGACCGCAGCACGCGACACCATATGGTCTGCCGTGACCTCCGTGCACACAAACACGGAGAGGGGCCCCTCAACTCTTCACGAAACCCCCGAAAAGGACTCGCGGAATTGCGGGATCCTAACCGAATCGCATCGGCCGGTGCACCATCCTCGACGCACGCCCCATCGCCCCCCATCCCGAGGATTCGCCCCTCCGGTAACGCGGCGGAAATTCGTAACGCGGTCCCCAAAACTCTTCCCGGAGAATCAAGAACAATGTATGCGGATGCACAGAGTGCCCGGAACCACCGGATGTTCTTTCACACCGAAGATACTGGCGTTCAAAGAAAAACCGTAAAGAACGGAAAAGAAAGCTGCGCTTTTCGTTTATATTGGATTTTTTTTTAATGTGAATTAAGAGAATTTGCGCGTTGGATAAAATAAGTCTATAATACTTGTATGATAGACGAAAGTTGATTAAATAAATATTTTTTAAAATTTCGTTGATTTTTATCAAACCGTTTGAAGATGTTTAATTCTAAAAATGTATAGAATTTTATACTAGAAATATACGCAAAACCTTATCTCTATCGTAAATATTTTTTCTTAACTTCAGACATTTGCATGTTTTAATCGCTTAACACAATTTAAAAAATTTTAATTGCATATTGACTAAGAAATGGCGATAATCTCCTTAAGAAAAATGTGAATAAAAAATATAGCGCTAATTCAACATTGCGACGTTAACTGAATTCAATAATTTATATGAAATTAAAACGAATAAATTTTACTTGGCTCGGTAATACGAGAAATTGAAACGATTTCTTTACATTCTCAGATGTTTGAAAAAATAAAAAATTCCTCATGGAAAAACTTGACTTCATACTCGCCGCGGGATTTATGACTGAGAGGTCGTCCGGCGATTCCGGTACAACGTAGATTGTAGATAGATAGATTTACTGCGATACAGCTAGGATACATACGATCAAACGCAGTGGACGCGTTGATTACGGGAGTCAGTGACCCGTTGTTGGCCCGAAAATTACGAGGCGGACTGCAGGACGGCCTTTCGACGGCACGGAGGGTTATTTATTCCCTTCGGAAACGCCGGGAAATGTTTTTTTAACACTGTCACCGGCGGCAGCGACGACGACGGCCACACGTTTGAGAGGACTCGAAAAAAAAGGGGAAACGAGCACGGGGACAACACGGTCGGTGCTAACGATAAGTGAAATTCCCGTAGGAGCCACTTGGGACGGCGGTTACAGCACCCTCGAGGACGCCGTCGATGCCTATATCCTAATAGAAACGTAATCGCGTAGTTTTGCCCGCTGAATAAATTATCGTGGGGGCTTATACAAACAAGAGAGATCGCCGTATCGTGGATTAACGATGATCTTCGCCGTTGGGACACTCGTGGATTTATCCTACTCCCGATACAACTTCGCTCTCTTATTTATTATCATTTCCACTCCCGCGATAACAGAAGTGATCCTTACTTTTGTTATCATCATACATAGATTAATGATTCTTAGATTATTATAGAACGAATATTATTGGGAAATTCGTCAATAATCAGGTATCGAAAGTAATCAGGTATCAATACTCTTATCTAGATAATATGAAAAACATTATTCTTTTGTAATTTTGGGAGTTATAATATGTCGAATTTTGCATTCGACAAAAAAAAACAAGAGAACCTTGACGATTCTATACGATTTATCCGTTAATAAATCAATTAAATGGTTACATCGAGAGAATTTACACAGTTGGCGGCGTATTTGATCGCGTCGAAAGACAATTTCTTCCTTTTTGAGCGAAAGCCATGACAAATATTAAATTTCTTACAGTCGACTGATATTATACATTATACCTGTTTACGAAAGGCTGAGATGAATAGTTCTCTTCCTTTTTCTCTTTCTCTCTTTGCACGTGCATATAGCATGTACGCCATTTACAAATTATGATGACTCGTTGAAACCAAACAACAAATTTGATGCGCCAACATGATTCAATTGTTGTTTAATTTTGCGGATTCTTGTTTACACAAAATGAAATATTGAATTATAAACTGCCGCTTCTATAATTATATATTGCGCAGTTAGAATAGACATCGGATTTTCAATGTCTAATGTCTCTCTCTTTTATCCGAGAGTCTATTAACCATTTTTTGAAATGTATAAAACGATAGATGTGTAAAAGTGATAATTTAATCTTATCACTAATTTGTTATAATCGTTATTATTATTTTATAATACATATAATACTTCAGTAATGTATTCTGGAGATCTTTTATTAGAATACAAATAAATAATCAAATCATAACATAAAAACGTAGATTTGAATTTATAGGCAATTAAACTTGATCAATGGTATTACATAGAGTTCGCACATTCATATTTATAACTGCAGTACACGTGTACTAGTCTGTCATCTGTTAGTTTCATAATTTAGGACATATTGATTCTTGTCGCTCAGCTGATTAAGCTGATTCTTTCCTCATGGCAAAATATTTAACTCATTCCACTTTATTTTAAGTATTTCAATAAAGTTGAGATAAATATAGATAAAATAGAGGCTATAAAAATGTAAAGAAAGATTGGCACACAAATAAGAAAAGATATAATATTATATGAGAAATCTTTCATTAGTGTGATTTCATTAGAGATTAGTTGAAATGTGTCAATACTGATAATGTCATAATTATAAAATATTTTCGTTCGTTATAAAATATTTTTATTTAAATTTGGAATTACATATATATTAAAAAAATTCCAAATATTGCTTTTTCTCGCTTGTCAATTTATACAATATTTAATTCTGGAAAAGAGAAATGAGATCAAACGCTGACCTTAAATTCTATTTAAAAATTATTTAAAAAGAAAAAAGAAGAAAAATAACATCCAAATATTAACAAATATTTTCCCCATAGTTGATATCAATTTACTTTTTATTTTACAAATATATAAAAAACCATTTTTTTATCTTCTCTCCGGCCGTTATAAAATATAACATATTTAAATTAAAAACTTTATAATTTTCAATAATTTGTTCTTTATAATTTTATTATATTTCTATTTTAATATATATATTTCTATTAAATATTTTTTCATCAAACAAAAAAAATAAAACCAAAGATTTTTTACAATTACAAAGATATTAAAATTATTTAAATAACGAATATATTTTATTGTAATTATTTTATAATGTACATGTACATTCTCTTATATTTCTCTTGTTATTTTCAAAGTTATTATTTTTATTGTTTTAATGCTTTCATATTTTAATTTTGCCAAAAACTTTAAATATGTGTATATATACATATACATATATATATATATATATATATATATATA
>NW_012130073.1:3604315-3606093 GCF_000143395.1 Atta cephalotes
TACTATATATATATATATATATATATATATATATATATATATACGGTACCGCGAAAACAAAACCGAACCGTAACAGATTTATCTTAATAAGTCGTGAGCAATAAAATTAAATTGCGCGATCAACATTTCCAGTGGTAATAATTTTTTTTAAATAATAAAATATAAAAAAAATGATATCGGATACTTACATCCTTCTTCCTTTTCACAGTTGCGGCACCTGAAATCATATTACAAAACTATTTTAAAAAAAACAATACAGAGTGCGAAACACCTGACAAAACAATTTTTTCAATAATGACGATAATAAAACGTAACGACGATAATAAAAATAATGACGATAATAAAAATATATTATATAAAATTGATGGAAATAAAATTTTTTTTCACCATCTTTCTCTCACTCTCAAGTTCCATTCGCTTTTATTTCATTATCTTGATCCTTGATAAAAATAATGTAATAACAAAGAACTTACCGCCAGTGGGATTAGGTAACCGTGTGCCGTTGGTACCAGCGGGGGTAGTCGGATTCACGACGGGGGTGGGAGTACTGACGGTACCTACAGTGACCGGTACACCCCTGGTTCCGAACGGAAAATACGGTGAGTCAGGGGGGTATGTGGTACCCTCGACTCCACCACCACCCCCACCGCCGCCCCCGCCACCCCCGCCTGGCCCCCCGCCCGGTCCACCCGCCGTAGGACCGAATGCACCACTGCTATACGCCTGAAACAGAAACCGAAATACATCCTTTTTTTTCTCAATTTTTTCATTTTCATTTCTGGTCGCGACAATTATAATCGCAATATTGCAGCGACAAATTATCGATATAATAATAACAGTACGGGATTGTTCGTATCAAAAATATTCCAGCTTACAAAAAATACTTTTACATTAAAATTATTAAATAATTATATCTTTTAATTTATCAAAAATATTGCATAATTATACACTTTTCATTTATAAAAGCGCTGCATTTTTATTTAATTTATAAAATTAATAATAAAGTTTCCGTAAATTATAACTTTAATTAAAAGAATACTTGCATTTTGCATTGATTACGAATAACTATCACAAGTCATGAAAGAAGAGAGGAAGGATAAGGATGGGGAGTATGCGAAATGGAGGAAATGCGACAGCGATAACTCGGGGGCGGCTTTAATAAATCATCCATCGAAATCAATATTCCTTATCAGCTATGGTTTAACGACTGTCGATTAGATACACTGCTCTTTCTCTCTCTAGCGCTTTCGAAAAGTTCAAGTATATCGTATTCACTTCGTTTCTGCTGTCGTCTAGCGTTTGCAGAAAACAATGGTTGAATTATATCCTCGAGAATTGCGATGAACGGAAGACGTATGAAATTCAAATATAGTAGAATCATTATCTCACGTTGAATAGACTACGTACAAGGTCTCACGTTCCGCATATGTATAACGCGATTATCTAACAAGAATCGTCGATAAGTGACAAGAAATTTTTCGTCGACAAGAAATTTTTGTTTCGTGCAATAAAAATTTCGGAAAACATGGGAATAACTCAAAAATAAGTGCTGCAACAATCTTTTTAATTTCAACGATATGGAAAAGAAATATCCCAGTTTCCTTGTGGAATACGTGCAAGTAATTTGATGCACCGAATAAATTGCCACGAGAGAGAGAGAGAGAGAGAGAGAGAGAGAGAGAGAGAGAAGAGTAAGTGATAAGTTAAGGTAGGTAGGTTGAGTAGACACTCAGTCTTCGGTAGGTAATACGAAGTAAGTTAGTTTTTTCGTATTACGT
>NW_012130073.1:3606113-3608097 GCF_000143395.1 Atta cephalotes
TTCTCTCTCTCTCTCTCTCTTCTCTCTCTCTCTCTCTCTCTGTCTCTCTCTCTCTCTCTCTTCATAGTCCTACAGTTCCTTATAAAAATAAAAAAGATTTCGCATTTGTTATATTAAAAAACCAAAACTGAAAAAATAGTAGCTGGAACTCTATTTAAAAATGATAATAAAACATGAAATTCTGTTAGAACTAACGAGAAACATCGATGGAATTGCGATAAATTACCAGCACACTTTTCCGAATTTCATGATGTCGTGTCAATTTCAAGTCTATTAAATTTAATTGTTGAAATGAGAAGCGATAGGTATTGGTAGAAAATGATTGCATTTGGCGTTTTTTGATAATTTATCGCGATCGCGTCTCAAGAAATAATAATAATACGATACATGTGTATATGTGAAGCGGTTCATACCGCTGCTTGCCGACTCAAGTCTCACTGTGCGAATGTAAACAAAATAACCGCGTCATAACATAGTAAATTGTACGTCGCAAAATGCTGTGTGCCAATCGATTCAACTATTTTATGAAATACAACATATATATTATAACATATATATTATATATTATAAAATAAAAATACTATTTTAGTCTTTACATTTCCAATTAATTATTGCACGCTTAGTCTAATTTATTATTTATTTAAAAATTGAAATTGACCTTTGTCTCAAACAAAAAGGTATTTATTCTAATTAATTTATTGTTAGTTCTTCCTAAATATTTCTGAAGTAAAATTCTTTGATTTTTAACACATTGAAAATTAAAGCTTTAATAAATTAAAAAAGGGAATTAAAACGCTGCAAAATTATATGATTTTTTTTTTCTTTGATTTATTTATAAAATTATATAATTCTGATTTGAGAGAGGGAGAGAGAGAGAAAATAACAAAATTACATATTTCTATTTTTCAATCACAGGACAAAGGTATATTTTATTCTTTTAATTGAAAATTAACTGATAATTTAATAAATATTTTTCAGTGAGTAATTAATGAATCATTTAAATTTTTACTTAAAAAAAGAAATAGTTAAATTATTAATATAAACTTATTATTACAATATGCATATATTTACACATAAAAAAAGACAAAATTGCTGAGTAATAAAAATCAATCACTCAAAGTGTGAAAATTAATAAGTAAATCGTATAAAATTTGTTATCATTAATATGTAATCCATCGATGTAATACCATTGACTAATTTTAATCGTTTATAATTATAAAATTAATCTGGATATTTTCATATGAAGATTTTTGATTCTCATAACTAAAATCTTCGGAATATATACATTATTGAAATATCATATAATAAAAAATTGAGAGATATATGTGCCTTCACTTTGATATAGCGTTAACTTTTATTATCGTCTGATAAAAAAGTATAACAATTTTCTTTTAAACGGTAAATAATTTTAGTTTCTACGTGTCCGTAAGGGTGTAACATTTCAAATGGACGGACTCGAAACTCTTGGGAAACTGTCACGAAACGTTGATGTTCGTGCCAGCTACCACGGGATGGTAAAATCATCATCCTCAATAACGCCGCTCAAAAAGATCACGATCACATGCATTGCCTGAGTTCATCCGAATATTTCTCGCTCACTTCACGGCGAAAAAACACGAGTAAAAACTTAATTTATGAGCTAATCTAATTTATATTATAAGTCGTGTGATATATCTTTTTTTTTTTACACTCACCCAATGCTGCGTCGCCACTACTTCTCCTTCCGTTCCGTCGAGGCTCTGTAGAGAAAATAAATTCGGAATATTGTTAAAAATATTGCGGAAACATACAAAAGATATGTTCACGTGATCGCGGTATGACACGCTGATGTTCGAATGTAATATCTAAACGCGACCGCTATCGATCGTGGAATTCAAGAGCTGCCTAATCATTGATCGAGTGAGTCATGCTTGTTTTCGACGCCTCGTCGGTAGCTCCCATATATATATATATATATATATATATATATATATATATACGTACG
>NW_012130073.1:3609490-3620885 GCF_000143395.1 Atta cephalotes
GAGAGAGAGAGAGAGAGAGAGAGAGAGAGAGAGAGAGAGAAAGCGTAAGTGATATTAAAGTCGGAGGTTTGATGACACTCAGCTTCGTGGAATCAGAAGATTTTTGTTTCGATTCGAAATTCATTACATCATTACTGTTATTGCGCACATAATATATTTAATTAATTAAGATGATTGATATGATAAATTAATGAGAATTAACTTACAACAGCAAAGTCACAAAGATAAATTTATATCATTAAAATTTAACGAGGCAGTTAAATACATATGTCGATTTTCATGCTGTATTACGCTTGTGCAAATAAATAATACGCTTACCAGGAAAAATATCTTTCGTGACAAGAAATGAGAACCGCTTACCAAAAATATCATCCGAGGTAAAGTTTTGGGATTACGTTGGAGATGTCGGAGGGAGAGTGCGGAGTCGGGACGGTGCAGAGCGAGTAACTTTTTCTCAGATAAATTCGCTTCTACGACTGCAATAATTATTACGGTCCTATTTCTTACATAATCCCGCCTCGTTTAGAGGTTCAAGTCGTTGCAACAAAGGGAGAGAATCTTGAATATTTCAACTTCTCTCGCGCCGTCGCTCGACTCAAATGGGGCAGGAAGGAACAAAGGGCGATACGCGCGCAAAAAAATCGGTGCGATTCGTATTATGTCGGTGTGAAGGTCAATATCAAAAGATCACTCACCATTCCGTTGTCTATCGTAGGACCATACGACGTCTGAAAGGGCTTTTCTGTAACAGATAAAACAAAAATTTGTGAAAATCAATTTCTCCAACAATTCTCCTGCTCTTTGTCAAAAGACTGAATGAAATTTATAAACAAATTTATTTAAGTTCATGTATCATTGTGCACAATATAAAGCTGTATTAACTGTACATTTATGTTAATGTACGTACATAAATTGAAATATATTAATTGAAAATAATTTAAATTATGTCAAATGTACGAAATGTGTATCATAACGGTATACATATGTACGAAGCCCTTACATAAATTCAACCTTCCGTATTCTGCTTCCGCGTAATCCTTGGGCAAATAAAAGAACAGACGCAGCGCGATACTAAAAGGAAGACAAAGGAAGAGGATACCTGACAAAATATCCGCAGTATCGGGTAGGGGATTAGAAAAAAAAAAAGAATATCCGCATCCCCCATAGCCCGCAATATTCTTGGCGCGTAAGTCGTTGGGTGAAAAGGGGAGCGAAAAGAAAGTTTCCCTCTCGAGAGCATAGTCGATGCAAAATTAATGCCGGGCATAAATTCGCGATGCGTCTTTATAAATCAAAATCGCGATCGCGCTAAGAATCCGCGCGCGGGAAATATGTATACGCGTGTTTTTCACATTGCGGCTGATACGCACGCGGAATAAACAACGAGATAAACATTACGAGGTTGCCGCAGTCCGGGGCTTCATCCGTTATTAATGCCCACCCCGTAACATGTATACGTAGGAGTGCGAACCTATGCGCGAGGCGCACCGTGTCTTGCGGAGAATTTATGAGAATCGGCTGGATTTACATTTCGAAAAACGTCCGGAAGGAATTGTAGAGCGACGCGTTGCCGCATCGAGATTAATTTTTATTCGACGAGATACGCACTAGCAAGTACTCTCTTATACTGTCCGTAATTTCTCTATCCTATTGTCCTTCATTATCATATTAACCTTCATCTGCAATCTGGGTCTTTCTTGACACAAATTGACATAATTGAGGAGATGGGCGGAATAAAGGCCTAATTACAAAATCTTGATTTTAATAAAAATTAAAATAACTTGCTACTTTTTTATTATACACAAATGAATGCAGTATCAAATGAATCTATGTAATGTCTTTAAGAAGTTACATGTTACAATACTTCACTATTATCAATATTGTATGAAAAAGCTAATCTCTGGAAAAAAACCTAAGTAAAATTATGTCTTTATTCTGCCCATTCTCTCATTTCTCTCAATTTTACTCTCAAAGGAGGATAAATAAAATTCGATTTCCCCTCCATTGAGAAAAATTTGTTCATTTAACCAAATTAATTTAGGTCGTTTTTATTTCGTAATGTAATATGTTTAACTTAAATACATTCTTCATCGGAAGAAATAAAGACGAAATTTAACGTAATAAAATAAACAATTTTTTTCTCAGTGTCTTAAAATAATAAAAAAATCAATTTGATAATGTAATAGAAATGTTGTAAAGTAACACAGAATTTTTCATTTTTAGAATGTAAAATAATGAAAGAACTTGGTAACTGAATAAAAAAAAACCTAAACGGATGATCAAAATTATACAAAAAATACTCACGGGACTTAAAGTCTTGTATAATCCTTTCATTGAATCTTAACGTTTAAAAAGAATTCGTGATATATGTATAATAGAAGATTATATAATCAGATTGAATTAAGAAGACAAAAATATTATTTCATTACACGAATCCCTTCCTTCTTTCTTCATATCCTGCAGATTCTCCTACGGTTGGGAATCCTAGAAGGATATTACAATCCGAAATTCGCAGGATAGCGATATCACGAGATTCACATACGGAAACGTACACGCATTACAGGTGTATACGTATTACATTATAGAGAATGTAGTCTCGCGTGAACGATAGGGCGAGTGTCCTCGGACGGCACACGATCGCCCGAGATAACTATGAATCCTAACAGTTTCGGCTTGCTCGTGACATGTTTGCCGAAGCGTGCAGCACCGACTCCGCAATATCATGCATCAAAGGACAAGCTAAACCATGGTCCATCGTGTCATCCTCAGAGCCGGCGCAAGCCCGCTCGACCGTTATGACGTAGTGCTGAGCACCGGGCCTCCATGTCATGACTAGTTCGTCTTCCGCGTTGCCTCTGCCGCCGTCATCCGTTCGGTAATTGTTCGATGAAGAATTAGCCTGGAATGCTGGTTGCGGGTGTCGCCCTCGGTCTGGACTGTACGTACGTAGACGCCGAGAAACGATCGCGAGATTACGTGCGACTTGCCGCCAGTGGCGGATTGCTGTGTCGGATACATACACATATCACGATATCACTCGTTACCAAATTTACGAATTTACACTCAAACTTAAAGTAATCAATTTGGAACAATAAACAAAAAACTATTTATTAGTACAACATAAAAATAAAAAATATAATACGTAATAAAAATATAATACGTAATATTAAGTAATATAGAAGTAAGTAATATAGAAAGACATGTACGTCTAAGCTTCCTGCTAAAAATTTTTATCAAGAAATAATCTTTTTTTTTTGTATGTTTAATTTTCCTCACACGTTCGGCCTCAATTAAAAGTCAAAGCAACTGAGAACAAGACAAGAGAGCAACTGAGAATAAGAAACATATGTTTCTTATTGTTCTCAATTGCTTTGACAAATAATATTATTTGATACAACGTAAAAATAGTACAACACAATACATAATATTAACATGTCCGGAAAGATAAGTTTCTTGTTGAAAATTTTTATCAAGAAGTGATCTCTCTTCTCTCTTTTTGCATGTTTGATTTTCCACACACGTTCGGTTAAGAGGATAGTCGGAAACGTTAGATTAATGTGATATTCACGCGGAAAACAAGAGGTGATCCGATAAAAGACGAGAAAGAGAACAGCAGCACGTTCCGCTGATACGGAATTTGTTACGCAATGTGCAACGTGATGTCTGATGCGATAATATCCATACGGTTTTCAGGCGGCATTAATTCGATATTACACCTCACGATTCATGCGACACGACCTCGAAAACCACTATGCAGCAAGCAATTTTCGATGGACGACACGCAACCACGACGTGTCGGTTATGTTTTGTCCCTCTGAAAAGCCACAAAGTACCGATCGCGTTACAGAAGACATACAGAGGCGAAAATTGAGTATCGATAAACACATATTTCATTAATTATTATTAATCAATTGTGTTAAATTATACTGTTGATGGGACACAAGATTCACTCAGATACACTTGTGTAACATTTTGTGCCTTATTTCATGAGACATCTAATGAAATAATTAAGTCTCTACATAATTCACAATAAAGTATAAAATAGACGAAAAAAGTATCAATTAAATCGAAAAGTATATAGGATTAATTTAATAAACACACTTTTTTTCCTTTATTCTTCCCAATTTCTAGATTAAATTAAACCAAGGCATTAAGCTTTTTGGCCAACTTCTAACGACCATGCATCATGGATATTTACGTTTGAATAAAAACTGGAACACGAAAAGTCGAGTATCACGCCGCGTTATTGCGCGACGAGGCCAAAACTGTCGGACACTTTCAACGTTGACGATCTCGTAAAAAAGAGGCATCCGCTCGTGTGGAGTGGGTGGCATCCCGTAACAAAAGTGCGCGCATAAAAAAAAAGCAGAGAACGCGAATGCGACAAATAGACACGCGTGAATATACGCGGCCGGGGCATCAAAGCACTTCGGGACCGTAAAAATATATAACTCACGGCTGGAGAGATCTCGCGATTTGATACATCGCAATGGCCGAGGTAAATCGAGAAGGATTTTCAATGTCACGTCGCATTAGGGCTTATCGTGGGCTCAATTAATTACAGAGAAAAAAAACATGCTAAACCGTTCGCGTAGAAAAAGTTTGCCGACCGGGAAGCCGATCATCTGCAAATTTTAAGAAAAATTTGAGGACAGAGTATACATGAAGGAATACGCCGGGATCGTATTGAGATTGCTCGATCGAGTGTGTTTAACACGATTCTTTACTTTAGATGACCATCTGGACTCTGTAAAAATGGCAGCCTTTCATTACTTAATTGTTCAGAATTTTTTTAAACGCATCAGAAACTCTAAAATTCTACGGAAAAAAATCAGAATTCTATTCAATTATACATCCAAATTCTGGAACTATAAGAAATAATTTTATAGAACTTGTGGGTTCTTTCATTTAACGTCGCAGAATTAATCCATTGAAAATAATCCGTTGTTCATTCAATCAACTGGGGTCTCGCGAAGATAAATTTAAAAATCAGCGATAATTCACAATTCAATGTGATAAGCGAACAATATTTAGATATCCTTTATAGATATCTTACGTTCCTTAGAGAAGTATTTTAATATATTATGAGACAATAATATATCATAAACGAAGACAGAAGATATCCTACACAAGTACGTTAAATTTATTAAATTATGAGCAAGTAACGTTAATTGATTAATACATTAAATCATGATAAGAGAGAGAAGCTCAGGGATAAGTTTGGAATAATGAGTACCAAGAAGACCAGCTCATGTATGACGAACAGCGCCACAGGTGAATCGCGGCAGCCGGTTTCATGTTTGGCCGAAAAATAATTCAGTCGGTTATCTCGCACATTGGTCGAATAACCGTTCTATCGTTTTCTCATGGTATCCCACCGGATCACCTGCCGAGAGCGAGCATGCAGCACGCAGGTTACATGCCGTTCTAGCGCCAAGAAAAATCTCGCGGGGAATATCACGGTAAAGGCGGAGCTCGTAAAGCGGTAAAGGAAATAATTGAACACCTGCGCGCCATGGCGGGCTTAATTCAATTAGCTCGCCCGACAAATGCCCGACACTTTCTTTGTGCGCCCGATGTAAATTTTACAAACAGCTTTACGGAGGCCTCTTGCGTAAATCTGAATACGCGACGTATCTCCAGCGGTCTATGCACTGGTATTTCGGAATAAAAGTGTCGTTGTACATCTTAATTCAATAACTTTATAATTATGACCAGAAATCGTGCAATTCTATGATTCAATGCCAATGGCGACTTCTAGAAAGCCTAAAGGGAGCTGCATGTTTGGAATCTGCATGTTTTCAAAAAAATTTTAGCTTTAATGTAAAGAGATATTTGAATATAAAGATTTAGAAAATACTATATTTTTCATTACAAAAGATTTCTCTATTATAAAATTTTCTTGTTTTAATAATCGTATGATTGTGTAATAATATATAAATAATATATAAATATTAGGTATGGGAAAAAGTTCGTGGCGTTTTTTTAATGCCATCTAATGGGAAAAACGCCACGAACTTTTTCCCTATTTATACATCCTAATAGTATTTATTTTTTAAAAACGTATTTGTTATTAATATAAAACAACATCATTTAATCGCACATAAAAAAAGTGATTGTTCACATTATTATTTTTTTGCGCTTAGGATTCCGCATTCGCTAATTTTATTACTGGACTGATATGTGCCCTATGTTCGAACTCACGTGTGTATCATGCCAGTGCATAGTGCCACGCGACCTAAAAGGGTGTTGGAGGCTTCTACAGGTAAGAACGAGAAAGGGAGGAAGAGAAAAGGGGCCATGATCATTGAGGTATATAGAAACGGCAGTAGCGGGGGCCCTACCACCCTCGGGGCCTACGACCCCGACGAGAGGTGGAGTATAGGGTTTTGCCGAGGGAGTAAAGAATAGAATCAGACGAGAAAGATGAAAAAAAATGTAGAAAAAGGCTCAGGTAGCCATTGGTGCTCAACTGGGCTTGCGCGATTTCTATTATCTCTCTACTATCCTGATAAAACTCCCCTAATCAACAAGTTAATTATATATCTTTAAATTATTATAAAAGATTTAGTATAAACAGACTACAAAGATAGCTTCAAAAAAAAAAGCATAAAAACTCATAAAAGCAAATCTGAAAATATGCGAATACAGTTGTGGAATTATTTTTTGTAAATTTATTTTTAAGACTAATGAAGTTATTAAACTTGTGGAAAAAGCAGAGCTTCAACAGATCAAAAACTGTCTAAAATATTTAAAGAATATGAGATATACAGTTTTTTATAGTTGTAGAAAGTGCAATGTCCGTTAAATGATAGCCCTATAAGAACTGCAAGGTCCAATCGCGGATGCGCACAGTGAGATCGTCCAAGCAAGAATAATCGAAATTCAAGAAGAACGTTCATGCTCCACTTTCAGACATTATATTCTCTGGCTCCGTACCTACGCTAGTGATCTCTGTAGGTCTGTCCCGAAAACCGCAGTGCGCGGCCCAAGTCCCACGGAGCTCAATGCGGAAGCACGAGGAAGCAGAGTTTCAGGAGGTAGAAATTTTGTGAAGACAAACTTCTGGCCACGCTCCAATTTCCCTTTCCAACTGAGATCGAAAGAAACGTCGCGTGTGTCCTCAGGAACTCGCGGGAATATAAAAGAGCACAACTGACCCAAAGGGAAAGAACGGGGAACTTTGTCTTGTGAGATTGTCGCTGATCTTCTTTTTAAGAAACACACTTTTCTATTTAGAATAAAAGGGACAACAGGATTACCTGCTGCTCGATTTCTCACGAATTTATTCAATAATAGTAAGCTCAAATTTAAACAATAATACACGCTATTCATACTCTTAAAAAATATCTAATATATTACTTTCTTCTATATCATATAATGACAATAAACCTTTTTTCCATATTATATGAATTACAATAAGGAAAAAACTTAATGATTCCATTCATAATACATTATTTTTCAATCATTTTCTTTCAATTGTATATAGAAGTACAAAAGGATGAAATAATCAATGACAAACAATAACAAAATAAAGTATTTTAAAAAAATTATAGCGTTATTATAAATAAAAGTATTAATGTCGCGCAAAGTATTAATGTCGAATAAAAAGAATTATAACAAATTAAAAATTATGAAAACTTCGATACTTGTATGAGCGTCACGGTCACAAGCGAGCAAAAGAAAATGGTAACGTGACAAAGTCGGCAAACTTGCAGAGGGAAAAAGAGAGAAAGAGAACAAATGGAGAGGAAGGGCGGTAAGAGGAGGTATCGTCCGTTGCCGTTTGGAAGTAAACGGAACAGCGAAGGTGTATTTTGTGGAGGAGAAGGCTGCCTGCCACGCGACCATGGGGCCTCATAGTGGGGATGTCGGCGTGCCAAGGGGCCCGCGGGACCAAGGCGATCGTGAACTTCCAAGGGGGAGGAGGGGGCGGGCATGTGTATATGGGGAGACGGGGAGAAGGAAGGTGGCGGGGTGAGAGGGGAAATGCAGCAGCAGCAGCAGCTGTCGCTGCCAGTGCCCCCCTTCGTGTTACTCTAGAAGGGGCCCACTGGAGGACATTGGCGCAGACCACGGGGGCCCCAGTGCATCTCAACCTGTCGCTGTTAAAATAACCGGGCAACTCTTGATATTCTGTCTCACGTTCACACTCGTGAACAAAGTTTTATACGATCTAAAACCTCCGAAACGATATAGAAAACCTTTGATTTATTTACCGTAGAAATAATTTCAGTAATAAGACAAAGAATGATTAATGGTTAACAAGTTTCCATTGACGTGAAAGAGAAGGAAGAGAATTTTGCACATTTCTTTTGCAATACATAAATTCTTGTATCTCTTGGCGTTAATTTCAGGAATAAATTTCAAAACTAAAGACTAGAAATTACGACCAAATACATGAAAATCAAATACGTTAATTTATGATATTACAAGAAGAAACAATAAATTCGCACAAGCAATTATATCGTCAATGCGATCCAGTTTCAAGTTGAATAGTTGAATTTAATTCAAGTATTCAAGAATGTGGGTTAAACGCAAGTTGCATCATGCTTGTTGGTAAACGTTGCACGTGGCAACGTTTACCACGTACTCGAAAAACGCTCTTTACATTCTCGATCGTCGCATAATATCGGATCGAAAACGAGAAGAGATCGGATCAATCGCTCATGGCGATTCGTGGCAAGTAAAAGTATACCCGTCGCCGATTCCGTCGATCGATGAAAACGGGGAAGGTGTGTGTGCGTGTAAAATCGCGTGTATAAAAAAAAAGAAGGGCAATAAAGGGAGAGAGAGAGAAAGAGAGAGAGAGAGAGAGTAGGAGGGGAGGAGAGGAGAAAAGAAAGAGAATCCAAAGTGGCCAGAGTGCGTGCGCGCGCGTGCCACTGTCGGCACGTGGCACGCACGTGTTCCGGTTTCTCTTGGTCTTGCTCGCACTCACTGACGACGCTTCTACGCGACGCTCTCGACACGCGTGTTCATTCACACGACTTCACGACGAACGCGCGGCAGGGCAACGAGGATGAGGATCCGAAGGCAGGAGAGCGAATCTTGGTGGTTGCCCTCGGGGGTATACATTCAACAGGTGATCTCGCGGCACTTACGACGCCATTTTTACTTCCGCGATACAACAGCGAACGTAATAAAGCCTGAGAAGCTCGAACTAATTGGAAGAAAAACGTATGTACGCCTCTTTCTCTTTTTACAAAAGAATTATGAGATGAAATTTGATTATAAAAGAAATATCTCGCTACAATACAACAAGCTCTTCATGTATAACAACTTTTATTTCATTTAAATCGTATTTTATTTCCTTCTTTCTGAAAAGTAAAAATTATTTTCAGTAGCAGAAGAGTTTAAACGTGTTAAAACTTGGTCGCGTTCAGCATTTCTCTCAACGGAATCTCATGATCGTTTACTCAATTAGAAGTGACATTCCTTCAAGCTTCGTGCGGGCCATTGAACGTCAGAAGGTGACGTCGCGCGCTCGAGGACAGTGGCACCTGCCAAAAAATCGGAGCCCCTTTTTTCACAGGAGAGAGCCCCATGTGCACATTTGTTGTTGGAACTCTGGACGCGTGGACGAGCACGTCGCGCATACGCATACACGCATACCAAGTGCATGCACGTTATAGATACGCGTACTAGTCGGCTGCATGTGGGCCAAACTTAACGAAATCTGACCAGATGTCTATTTCGAACGTAGTGCAGGTCGGTGCCGCGTGTCACCGAAAACCTACTTGGTGCATATGCGCTTCGCACGTACGTATGTATGTATGTGCATAAATTCGTGCGTGCGTGCGTGCGTGCGTGTCACACATATGATTCTGGCCAGATTCACTCTCTATCGGATTGCACGTGCCTGTCGGTGCTTTACAGGTGGCATTGCACCATGTCTTCCTAATTTTTAACAATCGAGATATCATTCGAAGCAATGATGTATATATTATATAATAAATAAAAAAATCTGAGAAGAATAATTTTTATTACCATTACTCTCTAAATTTGAATCAGTGGATAGTTACTGATTATCCAGTGGCATACTTGGCAGAATAATCAATAAAGTTCAATTAAAAAAGAATGTTTCAGCATAATATAACTAAAATATTAATATTTGCATGTTAATTTTAATCTTCCAATATCATATTCATGGAATTTATGCATTAAAATAAGATTAGTTAGATCACATAATAAAAATAAGTTAGGTTAAGAATCTCATATTTCATTCACTGATTACCAGTGGTATACTTGATGGCTCATATCAGTGATTATCTACTGATTTAGACTGAAAGGAGGAAATAAATAAAAATCTGAGAAAAATAATTTTTATTATCATCTATTAATTTTTTTGTTATCAAACTGCGGATGGAATTTTAAGTACATTCAATATAGATTAATATTTTCAGTATTTTAATCAATGAATAAATGCAGGCAAGATTGATTTACAGGTAATCTTGCATAAAATTGAAACAGAAAAATTTCATGTTAATAATAAACCACTTTAGATAGCTGTGATTAGAGTTAATAGCCTCAGCAAATTTATGCACACAGTTGTGAATATTAAACTACTCTATGTTACAACACCAACGATAAAACATAATTGAGAACCATCGTGGCTACGCCAATGAAGCAAGGGGATACCAGGATATGGTGCCCCTTGTAGGGTGGTGCTTTCAGTCAAACTGGTAAGAGACACGACTCTCTAGGACGATAGGTATTTGTCCTCACGGAGGATGACATTCGATCGTATCGCGATGAGATTTTCGAAGACGATGAACTTTTATTTTTGGAAACTACACCATCAATCCTGAAATATAACTGTATCTTTCTTTCGAGCCTCGTGGCTCTAAATATTAACGGTAAAATATAATCATCAGCAAAATGTACTTTCGAGGAAAATAAAGGAGAAATTTATAAGTCTTTAAGATACGAGATACAATCATTTACAGCAGCGATCAGGAATGATGTATATGGAGAATCGTATATGCGGATCATCCGGCATCTTTTTTTATCGTGCCAAGCTCGTTTCTGTAACCCAGTTCTCGCCGCGGCTAATGGACTTTTGCTCTTCTCCATGGAGCGTCGCAAATTTGCGGAGAGGAAATGAAGGTGATAGAGGGGGGAGGGGGGGGGCACAGAGAGATGAACAGAAAGAAACTTTGAAGAGCGAACGGAGTACAACTGCGAGAGAAAAAGGGATAGAAAGAAACTGAGAGACAGAGTGCGAAGAACGAGAGCAAGAGAGCCGCGGAGAGAGAGAGAGAGAGAGAGAGAGAGAGAGAGAGAGAGAGAGGACGGACGACGCGTACGTTACGTACGACGAGTAGGTACGTAACTACTATACTACGACCAACTAACGAAGGAGGACGGACGGACGGAAGTAGGTCGGTAGTTA
>NW_012130073.1:3620905-3699610 GCF_000143395.1 Atta cephalotes
AGAGAGAGAGAGAGAGAGAGAGAGAGAGAGAGAGAGAGAGAGAGAGAGAGAGAGAGAGAGAGAGAGAGAGAGAGAGAGAGAGAGAGAGAGAGAGAGANGAGAGAGAGAGAGAGAGGACCCGGAGCGCGAGTTTCACGCAGTGGCAAATTCATATCGACCATAACAGGAGCGAGGCGAATGGCGTATATGCGGTTCGGTAACGAGGGACTTGCATTAGTCAGGAATTCTCGAGTGGCGTGCGCCCGTGTTTTTCACAAAAAGCCTTAAAATGTCTTCCATTTTCCGTCGTTTGCCTTCCGCCGCCAGTTGTTCCTGGCCGCCAAAAGTAACGGTGATGAGATCGAGTGTTATACGCAGTAATGTGAGAATTGCATAATGCTTTACTCTCAAATATAATTTGCAAAAAAAAATTACTTTCATACAATTACTTTCATATTAGAGAATTTCATATCATGAATTAAAATATCAATGTAAGAGAGTATTATCAACAATATTCTATTTCCTACGTTCGTTATATAATTAACCTTACATTATTCGCGTGGCTGTTTTTAACACAATTACTCATGGTGGGATGTTTTTGACATCATCCCAACATTCTCAATTTCCTTTGTTCTTGATGATTTATAATTAAATAAAGATTGGCAATATTCTACATATCCTTTAAATGAACATAAAAGCAACAAAATATTTTAATTTTTTTTAATTAAAGACAACAAACAATTTGCACTAAAAATAATGTATAATGTATAGCATTGATACATTTAGCGAATTTAATTAAGGCTAGACATCCTCACGAGAATAATGAGGGGTTAAATCTAATTTAAGGGCGGTATTCATACCATCCGTTCTTATTTCAAGACTGTCTTAAGACGCTAATACGATCCTCTGATTGATTCGTGACTTTTCAAGACTGTACTTAAGACAGCTGATTATGAATACTGGTCTAAGTATTTCTATTTTAAATCGTAAGTTTGAGTTAAATTATCTCGAAGAACATACAAGTTTTATGAAAACAACAAAAATACATGATTATGATGCACATCAACTCGATATGTTATTGACATAACTATAAACTTTTCGATATAAAGGATTGTTATTAAGAAAATCAAGTTGATGCGGGCAGGGATTCGCGTGACCTATCGACATCACTGCATGCGTTCGTTCGTGAACTTGCGAGAGAACAAGATGAGACGAGTGATGAAGAAAAGGCGAGGGAGAAAGAGCGAGTACAAAGAGTAACAGAGAGGAATGATAAGCCCGATACAACAACGGACGAAGAGAGAACGATTCTGATTGGGAGAATGCACGGTTGGGAGAGGATGCTCGTTGGCGGGGAAAGGGATCGAGTTTAGGGCGACGGGTAAACGGGGACGGTCGAGGGCGAGAGGGGTAGAAGCAGATGCTCATCGAGTCCACGCTGTAAATGTAGATTATGCCCGCGCCCTTAATTTGTGTGCGTGCATACGTGAACGCGCGTTCTGGACTTGGCCTTTCCTAAGGAGAGGATTGAAAAGCGTCCAAGGAGACCGCCGTCGCCGCCGCCGCCACCGCCGCCAACTCTGGATAAAATTCGCCAGAATATATTTATAACTGCGATACCGCTATCTCCTTCACGGAATCTGCCTGCAACTCGCATAAACGCGCTCCCACCTCCAAATTGCACCTCCAGTATTAATAAACCACTCAGTATTAATAAACAAAGTGACGGGATCTGATTAGAATATCGCGGATTTACGCGGAGAGATTAAGCAGGGTTTTTTTATCGCTGATGATCGTACATTTTCATTCATTTTATCGCAATAACTCGCTTTTTTTTTTAAATCGCACTAGAAGAATTGATCTTAAAAAAAATAATATATCTGCAAAGTGTTGTATTATATAAGTTTTCAAAGATCCAAATATATGCAAAGGAATTTTCAGGAAACTAACACTTAATCTTTTATTTATAGATTATTTTTTTTTAATATTTAACAGATAGATTTCTTTTTTTACTAAAGTCAGGCAGACTTGAACGCGAAGCAAAATTCTGCGACAATCTTATGTTAGATGGTGCGGCGTCGCGATGGTACATTTTTCCGACGGCGGCGGAAGATGACGCACCCTCCTCCATATTTTAAGTATGTGGATTTTCGACATGAGCCATTATAAGTTCGAGGACGCGCGCGTGAGGCGCGTGCACGCGAGACGGGGAAAGAAAGACCGAGAAAGAGGCGGCGGTACGCGGGAGCGAGAAAAAAACGGAGAAAGAGAGAGAGACGGAGCGAGAGGCAGGTGCATCACGGTGACACTCCCTCGATAATTCTTCGGAGAGAGAGAAAGAGAGTGAAGGAAGAGAGATGGCAGTAGCCGGAGAAAGAAAAAGAGAGAAGGACCTAAGTCACGAGTGTTGTGTCTGGAGCTCGTTTATGGTCGTTCGGTTAAACTCTCGCTCCGAGGAAGGAGAGTTTCGAAAATGGCGCCGGCGTGGAGTTCGGTGGACCCTGGCCGGGGAATGTTGAGCGTGGCAACCTTCGTGGTACGATACGGGATATCTCGCGATCGAGGGAGAGTCGCGAAAACGGCGTTATTGGGATATATCCGACGCTCGAAATATTCCATTCGCGAAAGGCAACCTTATTTCATACAGGAAATTGAGCACAAGTCGTACATTGGCCAGAAGGGTACGAGCAAATAATATTACCTTAACCTTTAGAAGACAGAAATTTATTTTTTAAATCTTACAGCTTTTTTTTCTTGAGTAAGAATTTATTATAATTCATTATTTTATTGTGTTCCCCCTTGTCTTAAAATATAACACTGTTTCAGCGCTACTACAGTTATTTTTCTGTAATAAAAATGAAAACAAAACAATGGCTGTGTTTAGAAGAAGAAGCAACTTTGCAATTGTAAGATTCTTTAATATGATTGGTTTATACATTCAGATATAGTAAGGAATTAAGAAAAAGACCAATCGAATTAAAATTAAAGAATTCTACAATACAACAGCTGCAAAACTAATTTTCTGCTGAATGCAATCAATAATTTAAAAGATGGCTGTTAAAATTTCTTTACTTGAAACACTGAATGGAATTGTCATAAATTCCTTATCCTGAAATTTCATAATTTTCCCTGATTTTCGATCGATAATATTTAAAAAATTTTAGTATTTTCGTCCTGATTTGGAAACCGTTAAATATTTTGTTGCAATTTAACATACCCAGTAATATAAATTACTATTAATGTTGCTGATATTGCAAGTGTATATTATAATAAATTTCTTTAAGACCAAGAATTTTAATTTTTCAGAAAATTGCGTAAAATTTCCTGATTTTTCTCTAATTTCGTTTTCAATTTCTCTGATATTTCCTTGATTTTCCCAATTTCCAAAGTTTTATAGCAACTCTGCTAAACTAAATGGATACATAACAAAAAACATTTAGCAACTGGAAATCGTAACACAATAGCGACAGCGCAAATGGAGCGACATTTCGAACATTCGATGCGTGAACGTTTTGCGCTATACGTGAATCACACATGTGTTTGTTAAACTATATTTTATCGAGCTCGCTACTTCCTGAAACAAACTAGTGCCCCAGGTAGATTTACTCGTGAGTCACACCGTGCGTGACTAATTTTAGATCCGTTAGGTTTCGGCACTGCGAGTGTTTTCGCCGCATTACGCGTAATTTCAAATCAGATTATTTTCTCGCGCCGGCGCGAACGTTTATCTTCGCCGATGGATTCTCCGGGATGCATCTCGTCGCCGCGGCGGTAAAACACAACGTGAAATCATTCTCGAAGCGACCATTTCATCGACGTCATGAAACACGGACGAACAATGAAACGCTTATCTTTCTGACCGCCTTTTATCTCTGTTTATGTACGTTACTATGTTGCGTGACTGATAAAATTTCAGTCGATCAGTTAATTATACGCAACGCGAAGCCAAAACAAAGACCACAGTGGGTGAATTTTTACGGTGAGAGTAAATTAGAGTAAATTAAAACAGACACCAGAAGTATTTTCGGTAAGTAGAATACACGCTATTTTGGGATACCCTTGCACTTGAACCCTATGATGATCCTTGGCTGTATACCGAAAGAACGACTTTGTTAAACTATCTAAACAAATCTGAAAATAAATAATAATTATGTGGGAATTAAAACAAAGAAATTAAACAAACAAATGAGTGACACGCGATTGTCAGTGCATGAATTAGTAGATAATATGATTAATTCTTAAAATTACATTTATTTTAAAATCATATATTTCAATTCTTCTCCGGGCTATCCTCAGTGAACAATGTTTAAAATTTTAAAACTTTTCTAATTTTAAACATCAATATTATTCATTGAGGATGGCTCGAAGAGAAACGTATGATTTAAAATAAATGAAACTTTAAGAATTAATCATATTGTGAATTGTCTATTAATTTGTACACTGACAACTACGCATGATTCTCATTTGTTTGTCTAACTTTCTTGTTTTAATATCGAGAATCTATAGATTGTTATGCTAATTATATGAAACATTCAAGTTGATTGCTAGAATATCAACTTTTTATAATATTATTCATTATGCTTGAGCGTTCTATAATTATCTTGATGATTCATGAAAATTATTTTCTGTACCTAAGTCCTAATCTGTAGATAAATTTTTAAATACTGGAGCAAAATCGAATTCTTTTCGTACATAATATTATAGAAAATCATAAAGAAGATACGTTACGTAATTTACTTTTGTGATAAGACTTAAGATGATTATATTTCTCTTGTGTGTGTTTGTTATTAAATTATTTTATACTACGGCGATTAATAATAATATTACTAATAATATAAGTCTATTGTCAATGCTTCTGATGTTATCCCTTATGCTGGCGATAAGACCGAAATTTAATACGGACTGTTTGCAAAATAGCATACAGAGCTATCGTGCCGTAAATTGAAGGCTCGCGACCGCTGTAATACGGCTCGTTAAGTATGGTACGCAAAGTAATACGAGCCTTAATAACGAGCGCGGCGCAGAAAGATCCGCGACAAAGGTCTCTTCGACGTGAAACGACAATCGTCAAGATTAACGGGCCGAAATGAATTGACGACAATCAACTGTCTCATAGTTATCAAATTATGAGAAACGAGACTCGACGAATCCGACACCCAGTGGAAACATTCGAGCGTAAATAACGAACTCCATCGATTCTGCTGCAACGGTTCTTCGATCGCCGAGAACGGAGATGTTTAATCTTCTGTCGTTAAAATACTACCGACGTGAAGACATTCGATAAACGTGATATCGAATATCTTGCTACAAATTTAATATCACTAAGAGAAATATAATTCATTTACAATACCTAACGTAACTCGGTATAATTATTTATTTCATTGAGAAAAATATCTGAGAAAATGGACGAATCAGAAGATTCTGATTATATCAATCAGAATTTCTATTATCTCAACTAGAATTCTAGTAGGTTTAACCAAAAACATTCTGTTTCTAATCCTTTTTCAACCAGAATTTTAATTAATCCAGCTAGTCATTTTTCTCAGTGTTTTCGTACATTCGAAAAAAATTTACTAAATCTTAGTACATATATCTTTGAATAATATTAAGTAAACATTTACTTACAATAAATAAATATTTACTCAATAAATAAGAAGATAGTTAAATTAAATTAATAGATTTTATATAAAATAAATATATTATATTCAATAAATATTTATATCTAGAAATATTCAAATGAATATTAAAATTTAGTATTTTTTTCAGTACACAAAAAGAATGATTTTGAAATTTATATAGATATAGATCTAAATATAGAAATAACTTTATTGGATTACTATCAAAATAATTATATAGAAAACTCAAGTATGATATAACAATATATACATACTTATCATTATTATTATAGTAGTAATTATAATTATAGTAACGTAATTAAAGTTACAAATATCAAAAATTTTAATCAATATACTTATAAGAGTTATTATTATTATACTTGTTTCTAGTTAATCGATGTTGAATTATGACAAAAAATTTCATTTTTATAGCGACCAGCTGTAGCGTCCTACATAATTATTTTGGTTCAACATAATTATTTTCAAATCTGTATCTAAATTTTTACATATTTCAGTAAAACTGTTCTTTCCGTGAGAAACCACCTGAAATTACGCTGTTTTGCAACTAATGTGCAAAGGCTCACGAGCTCGACGTTACCCTTATCTGTCGTCTTGTTTGTCGTCCTAAGAAGTTTCACGGCGTACGCAATGCCGCGATATAAATTATATTTAACCGAATAGCTAGCGCAGAGCTCCCGCAGCGTTTCAAAGGAATATATGGGAACGCCTCGGATGAGACGTCCAAAACGTAGTTTTTGCGGGCTTTCCGAGCCACTCGAGCTACGCCGAACTTAGCGTACAAGAGAGCCTACAGCACCCGTCGTCTTTCAAATAGCGTCTCAAACTAAACAAACATTTGAGATTTAGTTAACCAACTATGCTGTGAATTGCCGCGCAACGCATCCGCGTCCTTCTCTGGATTGCAATTTCATAATGCTTTGTGCACATTCAGAAACGATAATTAACGTGGGAATCTCGCGGTTTCAAAAAGCATTGTAATATCATAAGCATAATTCAATATCGATTAACTAAAAACAAGTATAATAATAATAACTCTTATAAGTACACTGAGTAAATTTTTTGATATTTTTGTAACTGTAATTATGTTAAATTATAATTACTATTATAATAATAATGATAAGTATGTATAGTTCTATTAATAATATATATATATATATATATTTATTAAGACTTACATTATAATAGTAAAAACCAATTATGATAATATATAATTATAGTTACAAATACATGTAATTGTAGTTACATTTTTTTTCTCAGTATATTACATATAATCGTTTGAAAAACAGATCAAAAAGTACAGCTGCAGGCTTAATACAAACAAGCAAGGTACCAATATTACATTTTTCAATGATTTTAATTACAATATTTAATCTTCTGCCGGCAACATGAATTTTAACTCTTCCGCCAGCAACAGGGAAACAGAGCAAATTTTTTATTGTTACGATATAAAAATCTGAAAAAATTCTGGTATACCAGTCGAAGCATTAACAACGAGTTTTTACCATCAAATTGTATTTTACTTATTTTTTATTTAAATTTATCTACCAAAATTCACAATCAAAATATCAATAAATTTAATAATCTAAAATTATTTACATCTTTTATGCCCGTTTTCTATGAATTTATTAATAGATTAACTTTAACCTTAGTTCAACAAGATTAATCTCTTCTAATAATGTAGATTAATCTCCGTTTAATTAATCTCTTTTTCTAATTCTTAGAAAACGATAAAAAATAAGTTAAATCGAGATTAAAATTAATATACATTGATAGAAACGCGCATTAGAAGTAGAAAAAGATCAATTAATTGAACTACAATTAAAATGAAACGACATTAGTGAAGATATAAGTATTGGAATTTTTTTGTCAAGTATTTATTCATTATTAATTGAAATAACAAGTAAAAATTATCAAATAACCTGCCAAATGTTAGACATTTAGAAACTAGCGGGGGCTAGAAATTGACACATGGTCGTGACAATCAAAAGATTCACAAAGGATGAGAACCGCTTTCGAGAGGTAACGCACGATTCCGCGGCACGCAACGGCGCATCGCTTCGTGGCTGCTTCTCTGGCAGGTGTATGAAGCGAGAAATAAAAGAAAAAGGCGTTCGCGGAGGCTGACTGCTGAGGAAGCGAGAGGAAGAGAGAGAGAGAGAGAGAAGATAAAAGAAAAGAGAAGAGACATGAGAAAGAAGGAAAAAGGATTCGATTTATGGACTGTCGCATTACATCCGAGCGATTAACCACTAACGATTCGTACGATCGCGGTGACGTTCCGGCACGTGGGTACGAAACCGCGATAATACGAGAGATCGACTGGGAGCGGAACGGAGCATCGCGACGGAGATCATCTCTTTCCCGGAAGCCTCCCTATCGGCGCTCACCCTCGCATTCATATGAGCATGCTCTACACGTTCACACACACACACACACACATACACGCGCGCGCACGCACACACATGCACACGTACACACATACACACGCACATACCGCTCACACTGTTGCACATGACAGCGAATGGCGACGGACGTCTCTTTAACGCGTTTCTAGGTTATGTTATTCGCATCCCGGCGCGGCGCCGCGATACACGCGAGGGCGAGGATGAACCCACGGAGCCAACGGAGGGATAATCGTAGAGTAGTAAGAGAGTAACCAGGACGCGGGGAACACGAGGTAGAGAGCCGTTGCTCTCGTCGCTAGTTGTCGTCGACGGGGCAGCACTGTCCAGGGCACTGACAAGCGAACCAAAACACAGAGCGAGGTAAGGCCCTGGCGGCCGTCGACGACACGATCGGCCGACGCGCCGATCCTCGGCGCGATCGCGGGCTCGATCGACCGCCGGCCAAAATGCCGATAGAATTTGACAATACGCACGACGCACCGGGTAAAGACACTAGACACACCGGAAAAGGAGACAGAGGGAGAGAGAGAGAAAGACGTCCGTCGCTTTATCCTCTACACGGGCCACATACGGCGCAAGGTATACCCGTGCGCGAGAAGAGACACGGACACTATCGACGACGCACACTCACCAGACTGCTTGTTGGCGATCTTGTTGAAACAGTTCTGAAAGACCTCGTAGAGATGCATCGGCTCGTCGTCGCTGGCCGCCATGTTTTCGCACGAGATGTGAAAACGAGTGGACGTTCCGTGATCGAGGCGAGTGGGCACGGTTTCGCGGTGCGGCCGCGCGCGGAGCCACACTCCTCCCGCTACGATCACCCACACTACTGAAGTGTGCCGCTTCACGGACGCGGCTCTTATACCCGCGACACTGGCGCCATCAAGCGTTCCTGGCCGGGCACCGCCAATTCGCTCGCGCGCCGTATCTTCGAAATATAGCAAAACTGATTGTGAGCATCTTAACATCATGGAACAAATCAGAATAAATTTAGAGTCATTCGATTTTTCCTAGAAAATACAATAGAAATCTAGGGAATAATTGTAAATAATTCTAACTTTATTTTTAGAAATAACAAATAAAAAAAATTTGTGAATAATTTCAAGAAATTATATCATCGAGATAGGAAGGATTTACTGGATCGCAAACTTTCGGGAAAATTTTCTCTCGATGACGATGAGATTGCATTAAAATTTTTTATTCGCAAGTCAATAGTAGAAATAGTTATACAGAATAGATTTTGAATGTATTAAAAATATTAGGTACATGCAACGATCTGCGTAAAAATATATATAAGATTTAAAACGTTGTATTCGATTAATTCTAAACAATAAAAATAATTAACAAATATGATTAGCTAATTAAAGTAATTTATGCCTCTGTAATATTGCTATATTATTATTGCTATGTTATTATATTTGATTAGATAAAATATAGAAATATATCATATATTTAAATATGATTATATAAATTATATTTTACTAGACTGTATATATATATATATATATATATCTTGACATATTGCACAAAATTCAACTAAAAAATAAAAAATTAAGTTATAAATAAAAATATATAATCTTTAATTTTTTTTAAGAAACTTTTAACAAAACGTTATGTATTTAAACATAGCATTCATTAATGCTAATATAGCATTAATAAATAATCTTACAAAATTATAATCTAAAATTATGTCACAACATGTATATATTATATGGATTTAATTCTGGTGGTCTATTTGAATTTATTTAACTCACAATATTTAATTTCTTACTACTATTCTATTTAAAAACTTTTTTCTCTGATATTTACTTTCTGGTATTTCATCTCTAATGCAAGATCTTTTTTTCTGTAAATGTTTTTTATTTTTTAGAACTTTTTAATCATATTAACTCATGATCGTATAGTAAATTTTAACAGATCAGCAGAATTAAAACAGGATAAAAAAAATTTTTCAAACAAACTCTATTCAATCTTAAACTCCCTCGAAATCGGAGTTTTGTGGGACGGGATGAGAAATTTCTTCGTACTCTTGCCTGCCGTAACCTATAAAGAATTTAAACAAAGTAACATAATTAATATGTATGTGACGGAGTCTAATTTTATTTACAATCATTAAAAATATCTGTTGCAGCACATTATACTTTCATGCAACATAAATTCAAGCAAAAAGCAGTCTTAACAGAAGTGCCATAACTGGATACATAGATATCTAAGTAGCTAAAAATCATAGATTATTAATAATGCACAAAATAATTGCAGTTTGCAATAAAGCATACGTGCACATACTTAAAATCAGATCTTGACGAAGCACTGACGCACTACAAAAGCGTAGACGTGTAGCCAGTGATTTACTGACCCATGGCAGGACTTGGTGCGAATACTGTAGCTAAGTTGCCATTTCTTCCTTGGCCTATTCTCAACAGATATATACTCGAGATAGGACGAACGATTAAGTTTATGATCATAACAGCTGCGCTAAATTTTTCAGACCCATCTACAAATTAATGAAATTAAGAGTTAATAAAACTTTTTGATCAATAAATAATTTGTAATATCTTATTTTCCTTCTTTCTTTATTAACTGCAATGTATATATGTATATACATATATTCAATATTCACCTGTGATCATACTTGGATAATAGAGCGCTAATACGATAACATCAAGAAATATAGAGAATACATTTATGAAAAATGCCTGTAAAATATACATATATATATAAAATTACAGCCAATTTCAAATAAAAACAAATAAGTTCTCTCTTTTTACTTTTATATAATTTACAAATTGCAATAATAACTTACAAATTGCAATGGTTCATCAGATTCAACATTATGAACAGCCCAAAATATACAAACAAAGAATAGCAAGTTATAGAACAGTACAGATTTGGGACACCAATTCCCTTGCATACCCCTGTAATGTATCTTACATTTTATACATATTATAAAAATACAAGTTCTGATAAATACATAAAATCTTTCCACTTCAGCAGAGAATCCAAGCTGTCCTTACCATGATACAAGTAGCAAGTGAATGGCAAATATAATCTGAAAAATATAATTATAAACAATATTGGTTTTATTGATCATGCAATATTTATAAATTGAACTGCTAATCGAAGAACAAAAATAAGTTATGAATTCAAATACACACTTAAATGTCAATTAAAAATACAATATTACGTCGTGAATATAGATGACAACATTGAAAACGCACACATTGAATAAGAAAGGATGTTCAGTTCATACATTACCTTTAAAGGAAAATGGGATAAATTGGTTAGATTAGGCATCTTTGCCGCGCAACGGTAGTCAATATACCAATAATGACAGAGAGAATGAGACTGATTAATTGAAATGAGATTTAAAACATATTTCTCTGACCGACAAAGAAATATCTAATCTGCGTTTTACGCCTACAATTTTCGATTAGACGACACATACGTATGAAACTACATTACTGTATAATCATATATAGCGTATATCAGCTGTGCATCAGTAGCGCCAAACAACGTCTTTTGTAGCTATTGCTATCTAACTGCTTTACCTAAAATTGGTAAAATTGTTTCTACTTGTTTTTACTAATGTAGATTAATTTAATCACTGACGAGAAACTATTAAAGAATGACATCCTTGTGGGAGTTCGCATCCTTATAAATATTGAAGTGATTAAGGGTTTTAAACTGATAATATTGAACTTTTACTAATTTTATGATTTATTAGTTCAGTAGACATATTTATGTATTTATAACTTAATAATACTCCATTTTTCTTTAAAACTGTGATTTCAGTGTTATCGTTAAAGTTTGATTATCAAGATCAGAGATAATAACTGCAGAGAAAAAAATTATAATTTTTCTGCAATAAATAGGATATTATAGCTTTATAAGTATGCATATTTATTTATGGGATGAAACATTTATGTAATAAAAAATCATGAATTTAATAATGTATGAGCCAAATATTTATGTTAATAACAAATTTATATCAATTGTCAGCGTAATGTCAGCATTTTCAATTACCTCCCTTAGGGTCCTTTTTATACCGCCGAAAATTGCCCAAGGTTGATGGTCTTTAATATTATCTCGTCGGTAATTTAACTTACCTTTTATTTTTTTCTAATTCTAAAAATTAAAAAGAATAAAGAGTAAATTAAATCAAGATTAAAATCTATAAAATATAAAATTACAATATATTATAGTTCAATCATTGATGAGATCAGGGCACAGTAGATCAGAGTACGTTGGCTTGATTATAGGACTAAACTCTCGCACAGTTCATCTTTCTTCTCTTTTTTCTCATCAATGAAAAGAAAAAGAGAAAAAAAAAAAAAGAGAAAAATGTAAAACAGTGCAAGTTTCATTAAAAAGAACAGGTCATTTATGTATCAAATGTCAAAATAAATCAAATGCCATTATGTTACATGCACGCATATTAATCGTATCAGAAAGAAACTTGAAAGATGACGCGAAGGCCATTTTCCTGCAACCGCAAAAATGACGCCGCACACTATAACTGTCCTCTAAAGAAATGGATGTAAACTACACCACAATATCCATTTTTTGCGGTGCTCCTGATGAAAATAGATTGCTGAAATCGCTGAAATAATTAAAATATATCGAATTAATAGAGATTCAGATTTCTCTCTGCCTGTAGTCAGATCTTATATTTAAGATCGTCTTAAGTACAATCTTAAGATGTCATGAACTAATCAGACAGCCGCATTAGCATCTTAGGACATTGAGATAGTCTTAAAATAAGAATTGATTGAATACCGAAATGAATGCATATTGCACACTGGAGAGATGAGCGTCAAGCGATATCCATATAAGAACTCTGCTTTATATCGTTAAGTACAACAAAGTAGAATTTTCACGATCGAAGCTGATATGTAATATAAGAAATTTATTTGTTAAAATCTTTAAAATATCTAATTTTAAATATACTGTTGAAATTAAAAAAAAACAAATATAGGTTTTCAAATATAGCACGGGAAACATGGCGGACCAATCAATGCGCTACTTTATCATATTGCAATTTGCAATTTGAAAAGTTGGAATTCTTCTAATTGTAAGCAAATTACATTTAATTTAAAGTTGTATAAAGAAAATTTAAATGAATAAAAACGAATCAATTTGTATAAGAGGCCCACCACCTCCGTCGATTTTATTGGCGGTCCTTTTTTCTTTGTAAGTATACTTATTCGTAAAAAAACGAGCTATCAATAAATTCAGTAGTCCATTTTTGCAGGTAAGTATATTTTAAATTTATTTTTTATTTTTATGTCCAATTATTTTATTGTATTTCGCTAATCATATTGCATTTTTTAATATTATCTTTTATTGTAATCCTTTACACATTTAATAATATAATAATAATTGTTTACAATATAATGTACAATTATAAATGCTGTTCGAAATATAAAAATTATATTATAGAAGCATATAATTAACAAAATTTAGTAATATGGGATTATATAAAACGGCGAAAATACATACGATAACACAAATTTTTTTAAATATCAATGTTTAATGAAATATTGATAAATGCAGAATGAAATACTAACAAGAATTAAATCGCATTTACTATTAATTATTAATTTGTGATTATAAAACTCATTAATGTCACGATAAAAATTAAGTCACTAATATATTTACGACAGCACTTTTACCGCGTTCAAAATAACTATCCCAATAATTTGATCACATCAAAGTTCCCTTTGCCTTGTTTTTACGCTGGTTAGTATCTGATACAAAGATGAACAATTTTCATAGGAGAACAAATTTGATGTATTTTCCAATTCTACATCAAATTCACAAAATTCATTCACAAAGAAAAATTAAGCAATCCGTCAAACATCACCGATCTTATTACAGGACAATATGAATCCCGAATCTTCCAGACCACTTATTATAGTAATAATTTTAGTGTCAATTATAATTACGATTATACAATTTTATCGCATCTTTAATATAATATTAAAATTCGCGAGAAAATATGTTCTATCACACATTACTAAAAATCATATAAGAATAGAATAATTTCCTTATAGAATATGGTTACGAAGGAATATATTTAATAATAATAAAATACATGCGTTATTGTAATTTTTTATATGTATGGATACAAAAGTTTCTCGGATACCAACTGTTCGCGATAAATCGAATCTGATAATAACGGAATTTTAAAGAACTATATTTTCAAACTAAAAAATTTATTATATAAAATTTAACGATTCTCATTTTTCTGTATTTTTCCACAATTTTAATTATTAATATCCCGCTAATATGAGGGTACCCATTCGACTTATCTCGAATTTTTGACTTACACATTTTTTATTAATTTTTTTATTAAATGTAATCATGTTTTAACAATATCATTGTTAAAAGAACACAGTATTTTGTAAAATGGTAAAAATTATCTAAATCGACAAAAATCAAAAATTTGTTAAATATAATCTCATAACATATATCTGCATGTATTTTATCATAAAAAAAGTACACATAAATTAATAATTAACAATATTCTAGAATGGCGGGATGTCCAATACCTAAAAATGATTTGAAAATAACAGTTAGAAAATTAAATATATATTCGTAACCATATTTTTGTTAAAGCAATTATCGAAATATAAGCAAATTATTTGTATAAAACTTAAATTTATTTACTCAATATTTATTAATTTGGATTTAAACAATCATTGTATATATATCCATATTAATCATATAATCATGTAATACTATATTAATTCCGATTAATTCAGATCCTGTACAAGAATATCCAACAGGACACCAAATTAGACTTTGTGAATGGACTTTACGGAAAACGAGAAATAATTCTTCATGATGAAACCAATTTCGACTTTTCCTCGCAACAAATCACGCATTCATCTAGTATCCATCTAATGGGGGAGGGACAGCGATGAGGCTTTCACACATAATAAATTAATCATTGAGATATACTTGTAACTTTGTAATGTTAAAAATATAAATGTCAAAAAGCAAGCAAGAAGTTAATATTTAACCATTGCCTCAATCAAAGTTCCAATTTTTACTAACTTATTTAATAAATTAAAATTTTTTATGTTAAATAGATAAAAAATTGACGATTATTCTCAAATTTTTAATTAGAAGCCACTCAAAATTATGTTTTTAAGTATAAGCCACTAATAATGACTTTTTGATATTCAAAATAAAATCCAAATTTTAAAATAAAATATCTATCAAACTCGTTAAATTAATAAACAATTTTTGTTATCATATGTTTCATCGATTTCATGTGTAATTTACATTAATAAAACAACAATAAATTTGATTTACTACGACAAGATAAATGCTATCTGTATTAAATAGATATATTCAACGGATATATAAACAATTCAATAAATGTATAATTTTTTAGTAATTATTGCGCAAATTGCTAAAATAAAAAAAAAATACATATTCTGGCTTCATAAGCCAAAAATCGACATCAAGGAGAAATACTTTTTTTTTGTTGCCGACTACTATCGTCGGCAATAAGATTTTATGCTTTTGTATAATGTGTGAAACACGAACGCGTCGCAGAGGCCATCATATTAATAAAATCGACTAAACATTAACATAAACAATTATAATTAATAATAATAATAATAATTCTATTAATATATGAATAAATTTCGCGTTTATTTTCTATTCGCATTTATTCAAAATCAAAAATGTAAATATTCGATTAAAAATAAATTTAAATTTAAAAAATCTTCATGCCAATAACGTTTTTATTAAAAAAATCGAATATTACGAAACTAGATTAAATTTCTTAATGTAAATTTTATAATGTAATCAAAAAAATTTTTAAATATTAATTTAATTTAAAAATAAATGACTAAAAATGACTAAATCAATTATCATGCGATAAAATTCAAGGCCCATGTATGTATTTTTAACGATTCGAATGATTCGTTGTTAAATTTCATCAAAACATGCGGAGATGAGAAATTCAAATGAATAATGTAAGATCCGAAAGGGATAATTTTCCCTCACAATAATATATCAATAAATATATCCCTATATAATATCATATTTTGTATATTATTATTAGAATCATTTTTTGAATAATTTAATATTTCAAAATTAAGTATTTTAAGTCATGCAAAACTCTGAATTTTAAAATAGTTATAAGATAAAATTCTTATATTTCTTGATAAAATATATATTGAATCTTACATCATGTTACTATTTTAACTAGTATAAAATCCAGTTACATAGATAACTTATAAAAGATTAGGCTGAAGTAAGTGTACTGAGATAAATAATAATAATTAATAAACGTAAAATATCTTTTATAGAAAAGCGAGATTAATAAATTACATGCGCTACATTAACATTTTCATTATTATTTCATCAGTGTGTATAAATAAGTGTGAAACAATAGAAACAATAGAAGGAATTTTCTAAAAAACAATATATGGTACATATATGTGTATGTAGATGTTGCTTTTCTGCACCAACTTGTATAAAACTTAATCCTGAATAAATATTTGGGAATAGGATAGATAGGAAAATTAATAAAATAATATTTGTTGTTACAGTGTAACAAACGCTTTTCCATATTTAATATTCATAGATAGACAATTTCATGTATTCTAATTATTATTTTATAATATATAAATTTTATATTATTTAATTTTATGTATTTCATATATTTAGAAAAACGAATATTTTATTCTCTTTTATTTTTATTTCCAAGTGTGTCAAAATGTATTAACATTGTATAAAACATGTTAAAAAATGATCATCGAAACAATCTATTTTTTATTATATTTCTGAACTTGAATTGTTTAATATCAAACCGAATTAGCTTGAGTTACTTCATATCAAAATGTTCAATATTAATGAATTTACAGTAAACAAAATTTGAGCTAAAGTTTGAGCTAAAGAATAATCCTTCTGAGTTATTATAAATAGTTTTACTCTATTCTTATAAGCTAAATTAACAAAATATATAAGAGCAGTGACAACATATAGAAATAATTAGAAATAACTCAAACTAGATTGTAACGTGACATAAATTCAACAATGCATGCACAATATATATTCAATAATAAGAATGCATCCAGGATTAAGTTTATCTGTACTAATTCATTTTCAAGACAATGGATGTATGGAATGTTTTATATATATATATATATATATATATATATATATATATATATTTATCCGTTATTTTTATTAAATTAATGCATACATGCATTTATAGATATATATAGTATTTTAATGAAATTACCACACATCCATTACCCTATAAAAATATTAATTTATCACTCACCAACCCGATGCGCAACAGCGGAGTTATCGTCGCTACGATGATTCTGTAACAAAAAGAATATAAATCCAAATTAAAACAAAGCAAAAAATCAAGCAATATTTAAAAAAATATTTGCGAAATGCAAAGTTCTCTTGAAAATAATCATATAATTTTTATAAGCATCTTTTTTAAAATAAAACAACTCAGAATAAATAGAAAAAATATATTGATTTTACATAAACAAAAAATGATATTTACCGCAAGGTTGCTCCGCCAGTGCCCGATGCCTTTCCCAGACCTCCTTCTCCTCTCAGAATCGGATTGACATCCTCTCGCACAAGACACTCGCGTAAAACACTCGCGAATAATACACTATAAATGCGCGCGGACTATTCATTTATAAAAGTCTTTCGCGCAACACTGCGGCACTCCACATTTACAAAACCTATAATAGGATTACTATTTCGATCGATGGAATCAACATCTCATGTCGATGAGTACTTACGAAACACACGATGAATACCGAAAAAAGGTTAAATCCCACATGAAAGAAGACGAAATCGATCGTATCGAATCCATCACCTCTAGTTTACGCCTACATCACATTTCACATTGACTCATATCGTAACTACTAATTCTAGTAGGACATAAGTAGTGCTGTACCACCAGCGATTTCAAGAGGCTGGTAGACGTAACAGTAAAGTGCCTCTAATAAGAGGAAAGTTGGTACCATTGCCGATTGTCTAACAATCTAGACAATTCAGGAAATGGGATCCAACCCCTCGTCACGAGCTAGTTTTAAAAAAAACTATTACAGTTAGGCTCTGACCAAATCAGATTAAATGCGATTTACGCTGGTAGATAATGACAGAGAAATGAACGCCCTAATCAGAGTTATAAATAACTCCTTTTTGGGCGATATATCAGAGCGGAATTTTGTAACTCATTATGCAATCGTTATGTGCTCACTCGAGTTACCAAATACAGGCCCAGAGAAGAATCCGAGTCGGTCGATCGTTTTTTACCGCTAAGAAACGAATCGTTGGCTGACAGACAGAGCGAGTCCTCAATTAGCCGACAGCAACAGTAGTTGTTAAACTGCGTGAACACAGCACCATTGCGAAGTGCGTGATATTACGCGGCCGGCATCACCTCGTGCCCAGAGTACGTGACCGCCTCAGCAATGTCCCAAAGAGAGTTCCGCTTTCCTGTCGAAACATCAAAGATATGATTCCATCGTCGAACTAGAACGCCATTCGAATGGGTTTTGTCAAAAGTCTATTAGTCCGATAACTTTGACAACACTCCTGAAGCAAACGCGCGACGCGACGAACCGGCTGCGGTTTCAATTAAATCGGCGGACGAGGGTACATTAACTTCCCCATCGTTGAATTTTTACACGAAGAGAACAATCTTACTTCATATCTAAAAATTTATCTAGATATATCATTTAGATAAATCCGAAAATTTTTAGATACTTAAGAAAAATCGTTCTTTTCGTATATATCCTCCGGGTACTGAACCCTCTCATCACGTTAAGATATATCCATGAGAGGAAAGATATCGTCTGAAAAATGTAATATACAGCTATTATTTATATTACTATGCAATTGACCTTTAGAAATGAATATCAAACACACGTCAATTCGTCACCATCGTGAAATAAATTCAGAGTGGGTAAAAGGACTAATGCCCGTATTCATAGTCAGATCTTATACTTAAGGCTTTCTTAAATTTACTTTTAGATGCTCAGCAGCCAATGAAATAATTCGTAGAGTATCTAAAGATAAATTTAAGGAAGCCTTAAATATAAGGCCTGAACTATGAATGAACGAATATAAATCTCTTATTACGATGTCTGTAAGTTATAATTAAAGTCAATGGAATGGGCTAGAGATTAATAAAAAAGAGGAATAATTTTTTTATTACCGACAAATAGTTTCAAAGTTACATTCAATTTTTTATCACATCACGAAAAATACAGGAAAACGAAAAATTAATTAAATTATTAATTACGCAAATTAATTGTGAAAGTAGGAATCACATAAATTGCGTTATTTGCATGAGAATATTAACGTAGTTAATTTTTTTATGATTCGTGTGATACCGTTCGAAGAATAATCGAGAGTTATACTCAAGCGAGACAAAAATATTCCATTTAACAAAAATAATTGTCGTTCGTAATTATTGCGAAATAATAATAAATTCTATTTTTCCATCGCGTTTTGATTCCAAATAAATGAACCGTACGAAATGTCTGTTCCCGTGATATATGATTGTCATCTCGATTCTTTTATGAATAATTCGTGCGAGCTAGTAATCATATACTTTTGGTATTCAGTAAAATACATTGTTTTATATTATTTAGCATTTGTCGCGATTATGTTTCAAAAAAAAAATGTAAAAAGCAGCACGCGACATGACTACCTGCCTGTACGAGCTTCGATAATAGAATAATTTCGGTAACTTCGCATAAACATGACGCCCGCCCGCCCTTCCGCGCCAAAACAATACCCAAGGTTGCGCGCCAAGATTATCTAACTGTCGAAATATTAATGCATATTACAAAATCAATAAAATAATCTAGTCATTATATTTTTACTTTCTTACATTCTTCAATAAATAGACTTTATTGCACGATTTTGCTGTATTTCTTGTATTCGTTTCGCACACAACTCGTATATCTTAGATATTTATTAAATTGTGTTACAATAAGCGATTAATTTGTAATAATTTTTCGTTACACGAAACCCGCGCAATATTGTTAACAAAAAAAGATTAACGCGTTTTAATCTTTTGTTACTTTTAAATCATAATTTAATAATTCAATAAATCTAAATTTATTTGTACGCATTGCATTATATGCTTTTGATTCAAAAATAAAGAGTGATATGCAAAGACATCGATATGCTATCATGACCACAAAGAGAACAAGTACCGGTATAAACGTAAATTTGTAATTTCTAAGCAATCATATATTTTGATGTCTATTTCGAACGTGTGATAGTATAAATATATATAGTATAAATATATACATATCTTCGACGAACGACAGTTCACGGGTTGCAAATTATGCAGTGATCAATTCGCGTTTGTAGATACGTATTTAATTTTCATGGATTAATGCGACGCGCGGAGCGATTCGTACTACATCTGTCTCTCTGCGAGATCGCCGAGCGAATGCCGAAGTGATGACGTAGTCAACCACCGCGCCGCACAGCACATTCCCCACTCCCCACCCTCGCCGTTCGCCGCACGCCGTTTGAATATCCAGTAACTCAACTATTGCGTATGAAAATTATTCACAGTTTAGTCAATTATTCGTATTTTACACGATTTTGACAAATGTATCGTCGTACATTTCGCGCTTTGCTTTGTGGCATCTCTGGCTAGTTTAATCTTATATTATTTGCGCGATTCTTTTAAACATAATTGATAATTATTCGCGTGTGTGAGGTATTTTTGATATGCTTCAATTTTCATTATACTCTTAAATAATTCATATTTAAATAAAGGTTAATAATATTCTATTATATATGCATATAAAGATATATGCAAGTTTTCTTATTGCAAAATTTGCGCTTAATACAGTTTTGATTAAAAGTATTAAATATCTTGTTAGTCATTATTTAATTTTTCAACTAAAAAATTAATTTATGACACTACTATATTGCTGTAAATTATTTTGGGTTTCAAAAATTCTTTAAACTAACGTATAATGCCGATTATGGCTCGGTAAAGCAACTTTTACGATTTATTTAAAATAAAAAATATAAAATAAGTTCCTTAATAAAATATAAAATAAGAAACTTATTTAAAACACTAAATAAGAAATAAAAAACAGAAATAAAAAAACAGAAATGTAGTTATTTAAAATAATAAATATCAAATAACTCTTTTATATTTTTTATTTAAAATATATACTTTAAATAACTTTATTTAACTTCTTAGTTAATACATCTTAATTTTGGATGTCATTACTATATACATGTTGGGTCATTCGTTGTTCTGGATTAATTTTCATTATTTTTACAAGCATATAAAAATTATTATACGATTTTTACGTATATTTTGACATGTTTAGAAAATACTTGTAAAGTTGTATATTTGTAATAAATTATATATGCTCTTTATGGAAATAAATCAGGTACGCTTGATGGAAGTAAATCGCTGAAATCTCTGAAATACATCTATCAAATTAATAGAGATTTTAATGATTTCAGCAATTTATTTTCATCAGAAATACCGAAAAAAAATGGATATTGTTGTGTAGTTTGCATCCACTTCTTCAGAGGGCAGTGATATGCAGAGGCATTTTGTGGTTACAGGAAAAAGACCCTTATGTCCTCTCTTAGGTTTCTCTCTGATCTATTCATACGCATCGACACGCACAGATACGTATGTGTGTGCAAGTAGCAGCAAGTGGCCGAGTCATCGCGATAAAAAGATGTTACACGAATCTTCTATGTTCAGAAGTTTTCAAGTTTGATATCTTCGATTGACATGTTACAATAATTTACAACGTGCCAATTGTTGTCGATTGTCATTTTCCTCTTGGCGGTAAAAAATATTTATGAATAACATGTTACAGAGAAATCGTTATTTATTGAAATATTTTCGACCCTTCGTGAAATTTTATCATGAGGAGGCGTCTATTATCGGCACTACGCCGGATACCAGCTCACCAGTGTATCAGGTTAGGAAGTACATTTATATATTTTTGTTTCATTATTTTTATAACTATAGTTGCGCCACTTCTCTTAAAAATGCAATACTATCATAATGTCAATTATGTAAAAATTAATATTTGATATTATGAATAACATTGAGTTTCTTGCTTTAATTATACACATTTTGTAATATAAATGAATTGCATGTTTGCAAATATGTATTATATATGTATTGTATATGTATTGTATATGTGTAATTATTTTTAATATTACAGGAGAATTACATGCAAATGAAAAATCTTATTGATCAATTAAAAAACACTGTGGAGAAAATAGTTGAAGGTGGTGGACAGAAAGCCAGAGACAGACATACAAGCAAAGAAAAACTTTTAGCTCGAGAACGGATAAATACTCTTTTGGATAAGAATTCGCCTTTTCTAGAATTTTCACAATTAGCAGGGTATCAGATGTATGGCGAGGAAGAGGTGCCGGCAGGTGGAATTATTACTGGTATTGGAAGAATAGAAGGGTATGGATGAGGGTCATGGATAACAAAATTAATTTAAACTCTTTTGGAATCAGCACTTTAAATATCTTGTTTTAGCACTGAATGTATAATAATTGCGAATGATCCTACTGTAAAGGCTGGTACATATTATCCTATTACGATCAAGAAGCAATTACGAGCTCAAGAAATTGCAGAGGAAAATATATTACCTTGCATTTATTTGGTTGATAGTGGAGGAGCAAATTTACCCAGACAGGATGATGTATTTGCAGATAAAATGCACTTTGGCAGAACCTTTTATAATCAAGCAAACATGAGTGCTAAAGGAATAGCTCAAATCGCAGTGATTTTGGGAAGTTGCACAGCAGGTTTGTCATTATTTTGTTGAATTTGTTAGAGTGGAGTCACCTTAAAAAGTTAAAATTGGGTCAGTATTAAAAAAAAATGGCTCAATTTTTAATCTGTAAGAATAAAATTTCATTCTTCAGAATGAGATTCGCTCCAAATTTTTAGAGAGTATTGATATCATCAATACATTAATTTTTTTATGTTACGTGTGATTTATTATTTGTATAATTATTATAGGTGGTGCATACGTTCCTGCTATGGCAGATGAGAATATTATTGTTGGCAATCAAGGTACAATATTTTTAGCTGGCCCACCATTGGTAAAGGCTTCAACTGGTGAAGAAGTTTCAGCAGAGGATTTAGGTGGAGCTGTGCTTCATTGTCGGTAATTATTTTAAACGCTATGTATATAGACGTTTATAAATGCTTAGTTGTAATTAAAATTTTAGACAGTCTGGCGTAACCGATCATTACGCGATAGACGATACGCATGCTTTGTATCTCGCGCGTCGAATTGTGAGAGATTTAAATTTGCAACCGCCTATGGATGTAAAAATCAGTAAAAACATTGAGCTGCCTGTGCATGCCATTGATGATATCTATGGCATCGTCGGAACGAATCTAAAACGTCCATATGATGTAAAAGAAGTCATCGCGAGGATCGTGGATGGTTCGAAATTTCACGAATTTAAAGCTCAATACGGCGAAACATTAGTCACTGGATTCGCCAAGATTTATGGCTATCCTGTTGGCATAGTCGCGAACAATGGTATATTATTTTCGGAAAGTGCTCTGAAGGGAACTCATTTTGTGCAACTTTGCGCTCAAAGAAAAATCCCTCTTATTTTTCTGCAAAATATTACTGGTAGGCATATTACTTGAACGCCATTTATATGTTAATTTTTTAAAAATTCGCGCATTAAGAGAGCAAAATATAAATGTACAAGTTTATGAATATAGGTTTTATGGTGGGTAGAGACGCAGAATTGGGAGGTATTGCCAAAAATGGTGCCAAAATGGTAACAGCAGTAGCATGCGCACAGGTACCAAAGATCACAGTAATAATCGGAGGATCTTATGGAGCTGGGAATTACGGTATTTTTTCTTTAGCTATTTTAATATTTTTTTTTTAAGAGAAAGAAAAAGAATTTAAAGTAATACAATTTGAATAGGAATGTGTGGTCGATCTTATTCTCCACGTTTCCTTTATTGTTGGCCAAATGCTAGAATATCTGTAATGGGAGGAGAACAAGCAGCCAGCGTATTAGCGCAAATCACAAAAGATCAACGTGCGAGAGAGGGCAAACAGGTGTGATTTTTGTTAACTTTTGTTTCTTCAACATTCACATATGAATGTATTTCAATTTTGCAGTGGACTCAAGAAGAAGAAGAGAATCTCAAGAATCCGATTATAAAACAGTTCGAAAAGGAAGGCAATCCTTATTATTCTAGTGCTAGGTAAATTATTGTTATTATATACAAAAAATATTAATTTTGTATTATGAATATTCTAATATTTTTTAGATTATGGGATGACGGTGTGATTGATCCGGTGGACACGCGAGTCGTACTCGGTTTGAGTTTGTCTGCGAGTCTGAATGCGCCTATACCTGATTCTAAATTTGGAATTTTTCGAATGTAATATAAGTACAGAAACGTATGAAAGTATACCTTGAAAATACTTCATATTATTCTTAAACTTTGTCTTAAACTATGTCTCTTTATACATATACATATACATAATCAAGTCGTATTTTGTAAAAATATTTTTTTATCATTAATATTAAATTCGAAATTTTCCAAATGTAATATAAGTATATAGAAATGTATGAAAGTATAGCTTGAAAGTACTCTACATTATTGTTTTATATTTTATATAAATTTTATATAAATTTATATCTGATATATAGATATTATAAACCAAAAATTATATTTTGTAAAAGAAATATTTTTTGTTAAATCGTTATACATTCCAAATATATATTTTATTATATTTTACGCTGTTGATTTATAATGCTTGTTTATAATTTTATGTTTATATTCCTTGCAAATGCAATCCCTGAAATTTGCTACTTACGATATATTGTTATTTTTAGTAACATAAAACGTGCATTATACTTTGGTTTAATACAATTGACTAAAATTCTTCAAAGATAAAGGAAAAGATGGATGCATTCTTTATTTCATTTGTAATGAATATATGAAGAGATAATTTAATTATGATTAAAAGATATTCATTATATTATATCTGCTATCGATTTATATATTTATTTAACGTAATAATTACACTGAGATTACAAATACGCAATTAATAATTACTTAGTAATTAATTAAGTCGCATTTTAATATTACACCTCGTCGCACGACTAGGTCTTCATCTTTCTCCGCTCGCAAAGGCCAATTTTCTTTTGGCAGTTACTCAATCAAGAGATACAGCAGTTACTTATGATATAATTAAAAAAGTATAATAAAACTAAAAATTGATACGTCGTGATTGAAAATTCGGCGGTCGCAGAACGGAGAAATCATACGTTACTGTTTATTATGTTAACGCCATTAATTCACTTTTTTAAGCTTTTTTTTTAATTTTAAATTCGATAATTTTATTTTATCGAATTCATTGTCTAGTACATTTGATTCTCATTAAATATACTTTAGTATCACGCATAAAGATATTTTAATATGGACGGCAGTTTTTTACATTGAAGACACAAGTTTCCTCTTGAGAAAATTATTGCGCTTGGAACATCAACATTTTAAATCAAATTTCAGTGCTCTTCTAGACACATATAGACATATTTTGATTATATACAGTCTATGATCACAATATAATTAGTGATTTGCGATTATGACATATCGACATCTCTCGATTATTAATGAGCAAGTTAACTGTCATTTCCAAAAGCGGCACTCTCATTTTTTTTCACATTTTTAATATATCGCAGACTGCGTTTTATTTACAGTTAGCAATTATTTGTCAGGAAACATAAATCTCATTCTCTATAGGAGTTTGTAAAAGCAAAGAAAAATCAGAAGGAGAGATAAGTTCAATGTACTACATGAGGAACCATTGAGTACCACTTCGGTGACTTTATATTTAAACTGTTCCTTTATTTCCTCCGCGAGAAACGCTCTTTCGTGTGTTCTGATTGTCGTCGGATCGGATTGCTCCCTGACTTCTTCGGCGATCACTGCCCTCTCTTTCGTGTTTGTTCTGTTTTTTCCCTTTCTGATGAATCCCGAAAATACTAGCAACACAATACAAGATGTATGTACACATCGTAATAGAAGCCATAAACATGATAAATGCACGATAATTATTCAAACGTTCATTTGCTTTATGAGATGAAGATATATACCTGGATCAATCATGATGTCATCCACGGAATCGACCTTGATGAACGTCGACATGGTTACCTCGAATAATTTATTCTTGTCAGTGCTGGACATTTCAATGGCTCGCCTTTTTCTGCCGAAACCGACTTGACCGTTGCTGCATTCAATCTGAAATAAACATATGTTTTAATAAACTCATTGAAAGGACGGTAAATAGTGACATCGAATGAAGAGAAAAAAATAAGAGATAAGAACCATTGTAAATGGTATAATTTAATTAAAAAATCGCTTGTTTAATAATTGGGCACTAAAGAATGATGAAAGAATGATGAAAACATACCCCAGGACATTTATCCAAACAGACGTTAACAGTACCGCGGAACTGAACGTAAGTACTTTCGGGGAACTTGAAGGCTCGGAATTTCGCCGTCAGGAAGTCACCATCCACAGTGTTGAAATTTTCGAACAAATAAGGATCGACGGAGCACCTGCGCGAAAATTATGCTATGTTTTATGACATATAAAATGATGTTTTTTTCAATTATAAGAAATTTGACTGATAAGAATACATCAAATACGAGAAAGAATTCTATTTTTGGTCAAAGTAGATCTTGGTGCTTAATATTTGTACGCAAATTTTTGCAAATACATTTTTTAGTTCTATATACTGCGCATTGATTCAGACTTGAAACGCAATCATAAACCTGGGACCTGAAATATTAATATCTCAAATTAAATTAATCAATTTAATAATGATGTTAATAAGTATTTTAAAAATCTATAAAGAACATTTATTATTAAATTGATGAGCAATTTAACTTGGGATATTAATTAATATTTTAAGTTTAGTTTAAATTTGTGATTGCTGGTGTTTGCAAAAATTTGCATATATTTTGTAATATTATTAAGATTTTATCTGATATCTGATTGAAAATATGATTGAAAATGAAATTCTTTCTTTTATATGATATATCTTCAATTGCGCTGCAACAGCATCAACATGGATCAATTACCCGTTAATAATAATCGTTTCTTCCTGCGTCTTGGTGTCGGTGACCAACATGTAAGTCACCAGCAGGCCGTATATCGGCGCTGAATCGTTGTCCAAAAATATTTCCATCTGCAACGGCGTACCAGGACTGACATTAAGCTCTCCGGTCACCAAAACTCCACCCTGCCTCACTCCAACGCCGAGGATAGGAACTGGTGCCGCTCCCGAAATTTCCTCACGTATATCGATCACTCTAAAACAGATAAATAAATTCATTAAAAATTCCTTAGAAGATTCCTTAGAAACTATAAATACCAGATATAAACAAGTGCTATTTAAAAACGATATTTATAATAAGCTTTTAAGTTAACTTCAAATAATATATTTCTAGAAATTTTTTGTAAGCTTTTCTTCTTTATAATTTAGACTTTCTTTACAGATGCAATGCGCCTTAATTTATAGATTCAACTGTTATGAATCGCTTAAAATTTAAATCTATTATTGATTGTCACATGTCGAATCCATAATGAACTGCATGACAAACGGAAAGAATAAAAAAAACCGCAAGGTCACAATTGCCTACTTTCCAAATGAAGTCATGAGGGCGAGCACCTGACCGGTGCGGTGATCAATGTTGCGTATCCAAATATGCAATTCCAAACCAGCGGCAGTTTGTACACGCCAAAGAACATCACGATGACCTACGATGCCATCGCAGTTATCTCCATAGGAAGATTCAACCCACTTTATGGTTTTTGTGCAAAATCGCGGAAGATTATGCGCGACCCGAGCACGATCTACTTTAACGAAAAAAAAGCAATTCATTCGTGCATGCTCGTTATATTTTCCGCATACGTAAATCAATTCTAAGCCGGTATACATGTGCTCCAGTTCGTGCAAGCTCATCTCTGTTGCTTCCGCGACGTTCTGGCATCATAGTTATGCGGGCGGCATATATCGTTGAAATCACGTGCAGTGACAGACGAAGTAATGAAGACGAATGTTTACCAGAATGGATAGACCGTGAAATTACCAGACTGCGAAGAACTCAAACACGGCAAAGAGGAGCGAGATCCTGGTAGATCAAGTTCTCTTTAAAATAAAAAGTTTGCGCTCACACCTGATGAGCATAGAATGAGCATATTCGATAACAAGATATCAGGTACATCGGGAATCATTAGTCATTATTATGATAGTGACTCGTGTTATTTTACATGATTTCCTTCTTGTAAATCGTTTTCCTTTTTCATTATTTTCAACACAGAATAAGCTTTGTTAAACTGCTTTTCGACGCGTGACGACCTTTCGCATACGCTTTACAACATAAAAACTGCTTAATTACATGACTTATTTTCTATTGAAAGGGACACGGGATGTGCCAGGCATGTTCATTGCAGAGAGAAATTCATTCGAGTATTCGAGCCGTCGTTAGTCGTTAGCTTGAGGAATGCTTACAATTTCTTGTATTTAACAATTTCTTGTCCGCTTAAATTTTCTTCAGAAAAGAGAAGGACTAACAATTATACTTTATAAATTAATTAGATTCATCTCGGAATACAAAAAAGTACGCATAATGCAAAAGTCGTGCAGTTTTATCAATTTAAAGAGATTTTAGATCACGCGACTCGGATTCGAGATTGTCGCATAGTACAATGTCGCTATTTAATAATTCAACAACAGAGATTATTGTTGTGAAATTGACGTATAATTTATGAAACGTTTTATAAAACGTTTACAATTATTTTAATAAAATAAGAATAATAGAACCTATATGTTTTTTGTATTTAAAAGTTTCTAAAATGGAAAAATATTTTTGAAATATCAAAATTATAATTAAGCAACAGAAACATTAAAAATATTATATAACATTTTATTATAAATATTTTTGAAAAAGGAGACTCCAGAGGAGTCATCCGCCATGAATTAGAATCTCGATGGCCGTCGCGATAAAAATTCCTCGCTATGTTTTCTTGAGAGCATGTCCCCGGAGGATACTTGAAGAATGTCGACCGACGAAGCGACTTTCGTTCAGGAGAAGACAAGAGATCTACCGACAAACTTCTCTTCTCTCTCTAATACTTTGGCCAATGTTAAAATCGCTCACACGCTCATGTTGTGGCTTTTCCACCATCTGTATAAAGAAACCGTTGGGCAATGAACTTTTTTGTCGTATGTCGCACCATAAAATCGACTCTCATAGTGTCACCGTATGTCTCAACTATGTGTATACAGAATGTTCCGCTATTAAATTTCTCGGCGAGCTTAATAAGTATCTACTTAATGTCGATCTCCCCTTTGGAAAAAGATTTCGTGAGAGGCCGTCACTTGCGTTGTGACCGTTTAGCATTCAGCTTCAAATTCCTTGGCATCTACTCAAATGATAATTCTAGAATTCACTTGAATCTGAGGCTGAAGGAAGAATTTGTTATTTAATCACGTCGCGGAAGCTCATTTCCATAATCAACGTTTATTCCTTCCATCTTCCTATGCCGAGCTATACATCGCAACGTCTCTTTTGCCGTGCTCGATGCAATTTTCCCTGTATCTCAATCGTCGGCCATTCCTCGTCTATTTCTGCGTACTCACGTCGAATCGCACGTTTCCCTGGAGTAAACCGTAGATCAGGTGAAATAGCACGGCACGAGCTGGATGTGAGTGACCCGTCAAACGATTTTCGAGGCGAAGAAATGAAAAAAACGGGAATGTCGATTATAGGCTTCGCGGATTGAAATATATTACTAGTTTTCCAGCAGCTGCAACATGCGTTCGACCCGTTGTGCAAATAAATCAGACGGCTGCATCTTCGACTCGCTTACAAATTATGAACTCCCAATGATAACTCCCGCAGTGGTCTAACTGGCTTTCTGCATGTATATTCAGGTCAGGTGAGACGTTTATTCGTTCGAATGTGGATCGGTCAATCGTTTTGCAATCATCGAATTTTCCACACAATTTTGCCGTCCTCAATAAAATTTTATAACCGTCTGTCTTATAGGATTATGCAGATCGACGACCAGTTTTATTTTTTCGGCGGGAAGTCGCCGGCTCGCCCGTTTACCGATTGAAAAAAAAATTTTTTCGACATGCCCTAGAAGATCGCCTGATAATAAATTTAATGAGACATAGTTAATACCCGTTTTGTGAAGCTAACGGCGTAAACAAGCTCTACATTTATGATGATGCGGGAAATGATAACGTTTATATTCCATTTGGGTGGCGCAGACGTAATTGCACTTCATTATACAACTTAAAATTATTTATTATATAGCATCATTTCGAGATATGAAATAATAATATAAAAGTCTTTCAGAATTTTTTGTCGGAGATAAACGGAAGAAGGCGTGTATCGCTTAAACAAACTGTGTATTCTCGCTTTGCTGTTATCTTTAGTAACAAAATATCGATTGGGAAGCAAGCAATCTAACATGATGAATGTTCTTGTTTTAAATAGTCTGTAATAAAGCATGGCTAATCAATAATAAATGGTGTTTTCTGCAAAACTAGACTCGTTGACCCGATAGGATGCGATTGTGATGTTCGCCAAAACGGCAGGTCAGACTTCCGTACGAAGAGGAATTTTTCTCTCACACTTGCGCTCGAGAGGCGCAACTTCCGGGTAATTAAACTCACTCGTTTGCCCACGTCGAGGGATCATTTCGTACGAGGAAAGTGTGAGAGAGTCTTGTCTATCGTACGACGCGATTAACACCATCGAATGACTGGCGAGAAATGAAAAGCTGCGAGGTCCGAGAATCTCTTGGGACTGCTAAGTCAATCTAATAGATTTGATAAATATCGCGCTCATTAGCAGGATGCGCCTCCTTGCGATTTCTTTTATTTACGTTACTCACAATCTTCGACTTTATTACGTGTTATTACTTGTGCCACGATGAATTACGTATATTTATCGCAGCAACAAAGCGAATGCGATTGCGCTCGCATCATGACGAATGCCGGATACTTCGTGTCATAATATCAAACGTTTTAATGTCGAATGATTGATGACTTACTCAGGTTCCTGAAAGCCCGCCGGAAGAACACTCCGCCGTACCGCCGTATGATTGGCCACGATGGCGATTTCTGGCTCTACGATAACTTCGGTGATTACGCATTTCACCGTGAACGTGTGTTTGCTGGAATCCGCAGGCTCCTCTACTATAACTCGATGATAGTACATCTTTTGACCCTGTGTCATCAAAATTTATAATCTCAATACAACGACGCTATATCCCGTATTATATAAACGCAAGAATTTCCGTGCAACGTTAACCCTTCGAAGATGACGAAGAATCTGTTGGACTCACTCAATTAATCTCTGATTTATTAAACAATTCAATTTTTTAAGTAATATTACAAATTTAGATTATTCAGATTTTTATACGAGTTTAGTTTTACCATCTTGGTTCCTTGAAATTAATTAGTTTTAATTAACATAAATCGAATGGGCTTTAAAGATTTTCATCAGATCCAAAATTAAAATGAAATGTAATATGTAATATGCACAATAGTTTGAGACCGGAGTATTATGTAAAATAAAATTATTACCGTGACTTTGTTGACGACTCTCGTGATGCCGCACCGTAACATGTCCTGTTCCAGCAGGGATAATTTAAACGTCGCTACGCCATCGTGAAACTGCGGCTTACAAGCCTCGTCTGCAAAAGAAATTCGATGTAAGTCATAATTATGATTTATGTGCAGCGTCTAAGGTAAAACGTTCAAATATATTCACCCGGAAAATGTTTGAATTGTTGGAGATATATCTTCGCTTGTGGACTACTCCTCACTATATCCACTTCCATCAATTGCTTGGTACATCTTACTTTGCTTTGCACTGAAATGTAAATATAAATATTCTATAAGAGACGTGAAAACAGTTTTGCAATATATATATATGAGATTTAAAACGTTTATTCTCGTAGATATTCAACGAAATATATAATATAGAAAGTTTCTATAATTTTTACAGGGAAAAAATAGGAAAATTATACAAAAATTTTAATTCCAAAAATACAAATGGAGGAACGATAAGCTAATTCCTAAAATAGAAATAAACTAGTTTTTGTAGATAAAAGTTGTTTGTCCTTTCTTTTACGATGTACATATTAATTGAATCATTTAATATTAATCGCTCAAATCGATACTTAAAAATATATCTTGATAAGAGAAAAAGATTTTCAAGACGATTAACGATTTTGCTTCATGGAAGGATGAGCAGAAGTTAGCCGTATCCGCAAACTAAATTGCTGTATACCACAATAATTGCCCCATAAAGTCGTAAATGTCCGACCTTGAAAAGTGAAGAGCGCAGCGATGCGCTCGGAAAATACGCGGTGATGTATATCCTATTGGATTAGACCCTGTTTATTCACAGAACATTATGATAGATACTTTCACCGTTATCGAATGACGTCAAGCCACATATCGAAAGGAATATATACGCGTTCTAATATAATGAAGAAAGTTCAATGAGAGATATATAGTATAGAAAAGCCTTATAATTTTTACAAAATAATTCAAGTGTACCGCAATTTTTTTCGTATTTCTATATTAGAATACAAATTCTTTTATTAATTCAAAGAAAATTCTTTCTTAGATGTTAAAATAATTAAAATATATTTAGTAATCTAATAAGATAGTATACATAATACATTTTAAAATATTAATACTCAAACAAAGTCTTCATCAGTTTATCTTCAACAATTTAAATAATAGAAAAATCTAATATTACACAATTTTACATACTAAATAAACTTATAAAATAAAGTAACAATAAGAGACCAAGTCATAATTAAACTCTTTTATCATTGTTTAAATTAGTGTTACTCTACTCTATAGCATATACTTCTTGCTTAACAAAAATACCAGAGATATCCTTAATAATCTATAATATCGTTTTGTCTATTAACTTCGAAGATTGTGTCCTCGCGAATCTTCAAAGCAGGAAGCAGGAACAATCTCGGGGCTATCGTCACAGGCATAATTCAACATTAATCTCGGAAGATACGCGAGGTGGCAATATTTTCCTCACACCTAACGCACGCGCTTTGCAGCGAGCTCGGCGAGTATCGGGTAATAATTCACGGTGTGGTATCATCGTCACGTGCGCAACGCGCAACTATTATAGGGAACGTGGAGAACGTTCCCCCACGACAAAGCAACTGAGGACCTGCGAGTTTCACGCGATGCATCCGACCGACCCTCGGTCTGCATCCTGGAGCATGTAGCTGGCCTCTGGCAATCACCCGGCCAAGCCTTCCGTCATGTCGCGATTCCCGATAATGAATGACAGAGCGAACAATCGCGAGCTTTGACGTTTTAATAACGCTCTGCGAACGTCGCTGGTATCATTAATTTTCTGTTAGACCTTTTAGATAGGCACTGACTTGCTCGAGACAAACCAATTAAATTAAAAGTTTTTTCTTTTCCTCTTTTACTGATTCTTTACACATATAACTTCAACATATAACTAAGTTAATATTCATAGTCGGATCTTATATTTAAAACCATCTCAAAATAGTCTCAAGATGTCACAAGCCAATAAGGCGGTATTCACAATCCACTCTTATTTTAAGACTTAAGTAATGTCTTAAGATACTAATACAGCCTTCTGATTAGTTCATGATACCTTAAGATTATAACGATTCTATATTTAAGACGATCTTAAATATAGAACCGACTATGAATACCGATCACAAAGCAGTATTAGCATCTTAAAACATTACTTAAGGTGATTTTGAAATAAGAATCAATTATGAATATCAATCTTAGTTATTTTCTATATATGTGTCTAAGGAATACAATGCAGGGTACCGATCATGTAACTTTTTCTCTAGAGTAGAAAAATTTGTCTATTAACTTCAATAATAAAAATTTTCAACTTACACGTTTTTGTCCTAAGAAAAAAAGTTACATGATTGTATCCAGGTTTAACGATGGAAAGATAAATAATGCAACTAGACCGAGATGATTCAATGAGAAATAACCCTGGAGCTGAATTTTTACATGGTTTAGCAGCTCATTTGATCGCTCGAGGACATACTCCAGAGAGAAAGAGAAGAGGGCTTCACGCATGTTCCGCGCGGTCCGCAGGAGTCGTCTCATTCGAGGCAAAGATAAACAAGCGCCACGTCGGCTGACAGACGCTGAACGACCGGTAGAATGTTTAATATACATTGTAGGCGAGCGCACACATCAGGAAGTGCACAGGGAGACTGGTGCCTTCTTTTATTTCCACGGCAGACAAATTGATGTTCAGCGGCAGCCGGTCGGGAGTCCGGCGCACTCGCTGCGTTCGGATTGCAGTACTCGAAAGGATTAGCAGGTACTATCTGACAGGCGTTGATCAAGTCCTCGAGTCCGGCGAGTCTGTGCGTCGTTGCCGACAACGGTGACGAACGGCGGATCGAAATGACATCGACGATAAGGCTGCGGAAATCACTGGAGTATTTTAACGGGACCATACGTCTCCTCGGCCGGATCTTTTCGGAACATAAGGAGAGATTATCTCGAATCTCGAGCGCGTTTCTCATCTTTATCCACGCAATGCAATCATGTCACGCATGAGAACGACCACCGCGCGAAGACGGTCGAAGGGTATTTCCTCTCTTCTCGACTCGAAATTGTTCTGTCTGCTTAATATGCACCGACTCGTTTTCATCAGCATACTCACTCGCTCGCTGGGTGTCGACAGCCAGCGACGTGACACGCCGTCGTTGCATTTTTCTCCGTATTCACAGCGGAAGGAGCCACTTTCATTTTTTTTTTATTTTTTTTTACGGAGGCCATCACCTCTGACACTAAACGTGTCGCGAATATTCATCCCCTCCCTTACCGCTAATGACTCTCTCCCGGTCGTCACCCTGGTTCCCGTTCCAGGCGCTTATCTAGACTTTATGCAACGTCTGTCAGTCAGGCCGTCCCGCGCACGCAGTTAACGCGTAAATTACGTGACTGCGCAGCGTGTCGTTTTTAAATATCCCTACGAAGCCACGGCGGTCTTTTCCATTAGCAAGTTAAGCGTTCCCGCGAAGGTAGCGAAGGCGCGAGTCGCGGCTGATCTTCTGCCGATCTCGGAGGAGGTCCGTGACCTTAGCTTCCCTTCCCCGGCCGCCGCTTCCCGCCGAGCTACCACTCTTCTACTTCTTCCTCTTCTTCTTTATCTTCCTTCACCCACTGTTCTTTCCTTCTTCCCGAGCTTGCCACGGCAACGCGGTTTTTCCTCAGCTTGGTCACCATTTTCGAAAACAACGATTCAGTTTTACTTCCGCGTCTGTATTGTTCTGTCAGAAAGTTATTTATAAATCAGCTACTGGAATGGAAACCATCAATGCGCAAAAAATCTTTGAGCAAGAAAGTTCAGCTTTACAGACATTTAATAGATGATATGCTCTGATTGCTCTGTCTCTTCTTTTCTCGTTACAAAACATTTTCAAGAAATCAAAAAGAAAATTCAAAAATGTACTTTAATTTACTCTTCATTTTCTTTCAATCCTAGCTTCAGAGATGACGGATTAATTAAACCAAGGTTGAAATAAACTTACGTTGATGAAACTAACTCTGAATTAATCAAAATATGTCAGGGTAGAATCCCTTCGTAATATTATTCTTTGCCGCTCTGTCCGCCCCGAACGCGAATCTACCCCGCCTGAGATTATTCACGCTCACGTATTATCAGGCGTAATTATCAGCTTCAAATGTGGTGCACTTCGCTAATCCCTCGATCTCGGCGCGAGGTCCGTGAACCTGACCTTCTTCCTTTGCCTTCTTCACGTTTCTGCTCCCTTTATCCTTCTTTATTATTCGACGCTTCTTATTTCTTCCTGCGCTCTTCTTCTACTATTAAACTCGAGAAGGTACTACATATTACCTCCGGTCCTCCCGTCGATCCTGGGAGAGTTCCGCTTCTTCTTCCTTCCTCCTTCTTCCTCTTCCTTTTTCTTTACAACATATACTGCTTGCAGTATTACCGGTCACCCCCCGTCGTCTTTCGCGCACTTCGACGCGCCTCCTTCAGCTTGCAAGATTAAGATTTCCGCAAGATAACCGATAATGACCTCTCGACTGATGAGGAAGACTTCGCGACCTTCAACCTCTTCTTCTTCGTATGCCTTCAACGCACGGGCTTCCGCTTTTCATACGTTCGTCAAGTCGATTCATCATTTAATTCGTAGGACCAAAAATGAGTTCTTCATTGACTCTTTATAACCTGATTCACGCGACCCACTCTCTTATATTCGCTTCCATTATCTTCGACGCGGTTTTTGCCCGACGAGCTTACCGCACTGCCACTTTACTTTCGTTTTTGCATTCCCGTTAACGCGCCTAAATCCTCTCAAGAGTAACGAGCCCATCGCGCCGTAAAACGCTACGTTATGTTTAGTCTCAAGCCGTTCTCTCAAGATAAAAATTATAATTGATCCTAAGAAGATTTGATCCTAAGAAGAGAAGTAGTTAGGATTCTTCCCTTTTTCTTCAGGCTCACCTGATTCCTATTTCAATTTATATTTCTATAGTAATAAAACTAGCAATTCGGTTATTCGATGACTGGTTTTGCTGCTGATAACAGTGCCAATTTCTACCAACTCGATGACACTTTATTTTCTTTCAGTACAACGTGGGATTCGCAAACGGCTACCTCGTTGTGCTACCGAGAAGAAGCAGAGAGTAAATTGCGCCAATTTACGATCGTCGGAATTACAATAATTTGTGGTCATTACTGTGAAGTGTTAAGATGAGAACCGAGATGAATAATTACATTTCTGCACGGCTATGTTCGGGCTCCCGCGAAGATCGAACATGTAGGATCGACGGTCCTGCGTGCAATAACATCTTTTCCGCTTTCTGCAGCGAGGCAAAAATCAACGCGCTGCCTACCTATTACGCTTGAATACTTCGTTGTTGTCGGAAGCGATTAAGTTTCAAATAACGTAGGTATGTTAGATCAGTTGGTCCTGGAGTACAAATATTCGTGTAAGAAGATCCGCGGTTTCTTCTTTCTCTCTTTCTTCTTCTTCTTCACGAGATAGTTATTTTCGTTGTACTTATTACGTCGTGTAATGAAACAATCTGTCAATTTTTCTCCTGCGAAAGCAAACAAACCGAACAACGGTAACCGCGACGGCTATGCATTACAGTAATCAATTAATATTCGTGGGGAGTTATCGCGTGCTGTGGATAACAGTACCGATGAATGATTGGAGGGAGAAAAATGAACAGTGATTGCACATTGCAGACTTTTTGCGAATTGCGAGCAAAGCGATATAATGATGACATAGGAAATCCCCATATGATGTAACATTTTCCATTAATGTTATCTATTAGCATTATCTATTGTAAATTATATAGCTCAAAGATAATAAATGAGAACTGCCAAACTAGTTCTTCGTTCTAGTGTATATTGGAAGTTGGAAATTGATTACAAGAGGCCTGTTCTTTTTGGCTGAACTTTTGCACCGGTTCATCTTTCTTTCTTTTCTCTCTGAGGAGAAAAGAAGAGGAAGAAAGATGAACTGGCAAAAATTCAAAAAGAACAGACCTAAGGTTTCGACTTAAACGCGATCATCTTCAATTGCTGATGGAATTAAATAATTATAAACAAATATAAACAAATAGAAACGTTAAAACATAACATATTAACGCAAAAATAAAGTAATTGCATATTTAACGATAATTTTGTCAAGTTATCGTTATATATATATAGCGTGCAATTATACTGTCATAAACCAGCTGAGCTCAACCTACATTTATTATTGAATATTAATCTTTCGAACCTAGAAATTAATTTTTCATTTTTTAAACACAAATCGTCAACAGCGCGAATCGATGTCGCAAAAAAGATACCATCGCGCAACTCGAAATACGATAACGATTGCAGAAAATATGAAGAAAATATATATCTTTTTTTACATTAAGATTATAAATATACTAAGTATGTATAATTATTACCCTGATTCGCTGCAATACCGGCTGTAATACTCGGTGAATGACATTTGCTCGTCATTTAATTTTCGCGAATGTAAATCTTTATAGGTAGAATGTACTTTGATCTTCGCTTGGCTTATTTTTATTTATTTCTGTTATAGCTTACATAGGTTTCGAAAAAGTATAGAGAACGAATATGAACATAAAAATCATTAAATGATACGCCTCCTCATTTTGTAATTATACTTCGCATTAAACGGTATAATTTTCAACCGCTATTACTCCGATTGTATTTATTCTCTTCTCACGGTCTTGCTTAAGTGGCACAAAAATCACATAATTACATATCAGATTTGATTTCCTACTTTTATATATTTCATCTTATTAATTTTAATAGTTATTTATTAAACATTACATGGATACTGTTCCCTTTTTCTTCTTCAGGAAAGACTCTTTATCAATTTTACTGATACTATCGGTGATCAACAAAATTCATGAGTCATACTGATTCTTTGCAAAACATTTGTTAATCACTATGTGGCAAATTCAATCACTGTTTATAATTCTAAGGGTGCAGTCCTATGAGGTGTATTTACCGCGTAACCGCGTAATCAATCAGAAGCGATCCGCTATTGTGGTTTCGCATTTTGTTGATTATTGATTGATTACGCGGTTACGCGATACGTGGTAAACATGGGATTCCATCGTAACGATCACAACATCTTTGTCGATCAGGAATCACTTGCGTTATCGTTCGCGGGGTGTTAGGCGATTAGATCCATAACGAGGGAAGGGTTACATAACAGGATCGAAAGTTCTTAATAAATACAATGTTACGTTGAATGATATATAAAAGAGGAACGTAGGCAAGCTATGGCGAATACACGCGATAACGGTGATTCCATTCCGGTTGCTTCTGCCTGCCGCGGCAATACGCGCACACCGATTACAAGGGCCGCCAACTCGGTAAATCACTAATCATCAGTGATCATTAGCGGCCCACAATTCTGTCGATCGAAACGACGGAATCGCCGCGCCGGGTGGCAAGGGGGAACGGTTACAACCGGGTACAGATTGTCGAGGATTAGAGCACATGGAGGATGAGGCACGTACGTCGATGGATATCTTGTTAGTGCCTTCCTCGGTACTTTCTCTGCCGACTTCCTGGATCCAACTGGGCTATTATGCCCATCGGGAAAACGATGTTTCGGTTGCGATCGGATTGGCACGGTCTGATGATTCGATGCAAGTTTGCATGGCAAAACTTTCCGCGAACGATAATTATGAGATAAATCGCTCTATATGATAATAATGTAATAAATTTTGATTGATTTAAATTTTGATTAATTTAAATATTAATTACTGATTGATTAGTTTAAATAATCATCGCTTAATGGTTATCAAAAATTTAACAGTAAGTTTACGTTAGTATATTTATTAACCGGTTTACACGATCTTGATTTTCTTATTCGAAGAATAGTTTCTAAAACGTTCAATATTTTTTTAATTTTACAGGAAATTGAAAAGAGATATATAGTTGATACGTGAGCAATAGTTTTCCATTAAAGCATCATTTTTCATAAAAATAATGGTTACAACGTTTCTCCAGATAGCTCTTCAATAATCATACGATTTGTTCTGACTAAAAGTATGCGTGCATCACATTTATTTTTTGATTTAACTAAGATCCTGTGTTTATTCTCCTTCTACATAAAAATCTGAACACGAAGCAAACATCTTCCTTTGGCAATGTCTTTTGAAGATAAACACCGACCAATCGTGTAGAATCTGTAAGTTGTATTGCGTATGTTACAATTTTTATTTTTAAGCTGGACACGCCACACGCAAAAGGCAAGGAGAATCGCGTGATAGGAGTGAGGCGCGTCCAGTGACAGCATTACAATTCGATATCACGACAAGCCGAGAAGGCGAACATTGCGAGCATTGACCGAATGACTACAAATCGCGCGGAAAAGAGATTTCCTTTAAAAGCGACGGTCATCTTTAGAATTCAGTGTCTCTCACATCGTTAATATCGGCGCTACCGTACATCGCCATCGCGAGTAATCGTCAGCGCGGAAACAATCGATCGTCCATCACATACTAACTCTCTTGGAAAGCCCTGAACGGTTAGAGAAGATGGACGAGTCACACGCAGATAAGGCGAATCAGAGAACTGAAGCTTTTCCAGGAAACTTCAATCCTTATTCTAACTTGAAAGCGTCATTTTCCGATGACCAATTTTATCAATTTTATCACATTGCCTCTATGATTTTTTAATATTTATAAAAATTAGTTGTGGAAAAATATCTTAGTCCTATCCAAGATACGTATTTCTAAACAATAAAATATTTTTTCACGAAAATTAGGTATCTTTTAACAAGCGTGTGTATTAAGCTAAATTAAGATAACAATTGGAACATGTTTTATATTCCACTTCCTGTTGGGACTCTCCTACCTCCCGGAGCGCGTCGGTACGGGATGCTGTGAAAAAGTAATGAATTATTTATGACGTCACGCACTATACAAATTATACGCGCTACCGAGGCTTACCGTTATACATGCGTTTTCGGTAATCCCTACGACGATTAAGTCGACGCCCCCCGCAGAGCGTAGCTGCACGATTATTTAAACAATTTTATAACTCGAGACGGTATGGCAATGCATAAAGCGCTCGCACGCTCGTCGTTATTTATAATCCATTGTGCACTTTTCAGATCTAGATTCTGGAGATCGCTATCTGCAAATCGTAGTGAATTATATAAAATTTCTTTCATTTTATTTGTGAATACTCTATAGTAGAAATCATCAATTACTTCATTGATTATCAAAATAATAATCATTATAGCTTGTTATTAATTTATACATTATAAAATGTAAAAAAAACATAAATCATAAATATATGAATTTTGATTCAGATTTCGCGATGTTGTCAGTTTTTTTTTTTGAGATATTAAATGATTCAACTAGTATAATTCTAGTATAATTCTATGACGGTAGCTGTGATCACAATCACAATTCTCGTTTATTACTTTACAACGACTGTCGGTATTACACTGACAAGTATCATCTGATAATCAGTCATTTAAAATCGATTTACTCTTCGAAAGTAAATCAATTGGCTGAGATAGAATCTCGCGAAGAGATCCTTTGTTATCCTGGATGCTTTCAGGCGTACGCGGCTGTCATCTCCAAGGTATCGAATCGAGTCCCCGAGTTTATCTAACTTCCGGCAGACCACTTTGTTATCCGTACTGTGCTAGATGCAGTCCGTGCACGGAATACATTTTCCAGAGGATACTCGCAGCGCTATCTGATCACAGAATTTAATTGTTTCCTCGAATCCCTCTTTCCCGCGGAGGTGCTCAGTAAGTGCTTAGTAACGCGGTAACGTGGATTCTACGTGGATGCATTATCTAAAATATAACACTTAAAAAAAAATCTGCAAACCGTTCTCATTCTCTTTCCTTTCTAACGACAACGCGTAGATACCTTATCTAATGATATTCTGTGCTATTTACGTGCTCTCGACTACTGAACTACTTTGAAATATTTTCAAACGCAAAAAAAGCAAAGTGCTTTTAAAAAGAATAATTCACTGCACAAAGAATAAAATAAAATTTTAAAATAAAACTTCAACATTTTATTCGTTTTTATTAGGCTCGTTTGATTAACTGCCATATGATCATTATTTGAATTTACAATTAGAATATAGATAAAATGTACACAAGGACCATGGCATTTGATGGAATAATGATAAGATGCAGGGATAATTACGGAGTGTGAGTCATGAAAAAAGATATAAAAAATGTTGCAATTACGACGAATACGTCACAGAAGGAGGGAAAGGAGGAACGCGGTACGCAACAGCACAGACATAAATGTCAGTAAATACATAGCTGCGATATCGAGGTAGGTGCAAATGACGAATGATAGGAATAATTATAGGTAATAAAATGAAATAACAGAGTATGACGATCCTCCGTTCCTGCGCGAAACATCATTCTCACTTTTATCCACTCGATAATCAATAGATCAATAACCCTTCGCGAAAAAAACAGATTCATCATATTACGGAATAGCATTGTCTTTCTGGCACAATTATTAAATTGTTAAATCGAGTGCGCACTCTGGTCGTGTCATTTTCTCCCCAATTAGAGTAATAGCGATCATTTTTCACGAACGATCAATAATCGCTATTCACTTCGAGCGGCCTTGAGTATAAATGTTCACTTCCCTTGCGCAAGTTTCTACTTTTACTTCTACTTCGTTAAGATTATTTCGCATTTTTATGATGTCTATCTCCCGCTTCCGTATAAAACGCCGCACAATTATTTATCTGCATTAGCATTAATTTTCGATTAATTCCATAACTTTATCAGACGGTTACACTGAAAATAATCGTAAATGCGCGCAGCTGAGTGCATTTGTGCAATGCATCGTGCCTCTGTGGAATGAAAACACAGCGATCGTCTCGAAATTTATTCTATAAACGTCACAGCGTTTAATGAGTCTTTTTCGTTGCTTTCATTTACGCATGTATTAATATTAAAGTAAGTAATCTAATTAACATAATCCAGATACCAGATATTATATAAATTTCTAATGCTTATATTAGTTAAATCTCGGCAATTAAGCAAAGATTATAATCGATTTGGTTTTCTATTCGAACGTGTCTTTAGTCTAGATCTTTGACATCATGTATCTTAATTAATAAAGGGGGAGCAAGCAGTAAATTTGGCAGACATCGGCCTGGTGATACACGACATCCGACAAAAAAAAAGATCACGTGTGATTAATGATTAGCTGATTATACACGTGTCTAATGACGAAGTTCGCGTGTAACCTGGCTCGCTGCTCGCTGGATCATTATCAATCATGAAAATGAACGTTCCTGATAGTGAGAAAGAGAGCACAGGGCGTAAGGAAAACAGCGATTTATACGAATTAGTTCTTTTGCCGAGAAGAGGAGCGAACCGGTACCGAGGAAAGTAGCAGGATAACACTTCGTGATAAATGACACAAGTTCGGTGAGCAAACAATTTCGTTCCGCGCATCATTCGTTACATCGCGATTGATGCTCCGCGGATGCGGAACACCGTAAAATCAAAGTTTTTCGGTCCTACCGGCACTTATTCTCACTGCATCCAGTTGCTACCAGGAAATGTTTTATGCAGTACATTTCCTGGTAGCAAGTGGGTACATTTGAGGTCATGCGGTCAATGCTAATGAAAAAAATTGTTTCATTGCCGTTATTGTAAACTCGAAAGATTGATTCTTTAGAATTCTGCTACTTCTTCTTTTAGAAGATTTTACGATCAAATCATTCTTCGGGTGCTTCAAGAAATACTATTTCTTCATAACAAGTCCAGCGCTGGTAAAACATTTATTTATAAATTACTTATAAATTAAAACGAAAAAAATGTACTGACTGAAAAAATGAATGATTTGAACATGATTGATCATCTCAATCGAGTGTCGTTTTTTCTTAACTCATCGTGAACTCTGAAGAATTTTTAAGACTGTTGCTTCTATATTACTTTAATCAGTTTCTGATTAATCCACAGAATAAATATAATGCACATAATCTTGCTCCAAATGACGAACGTCGATGAGTGAACATTATTTAAATTATTTAAATGAAAGGGAGCAATAAAAGATCATGTTAGTTATTGTCAAAGATTGCAAAATCACATCCGTTAACATGAAGCAGAGAATTTATTCCCTTGTCGATCGTATCTTCACGTATGCACAGACATACATGATACGCACGATGCGTGCACACGCGTGAATCCGTAACGCTACGCGTGTACCGGGTGACACACGTGCACGCAAGTGGTTCGACCGGTATCCGCCATATTTGGCTGGGCCTCGTATATACACACACATGTGATGTACAAACATAAGAACTCCTGGGAGAAGAGGTCATGCTCACGAAAGGTATCGACATAAAGATACAATATTCCTTGAAGCAATAACTCAGTGATACCTCTAAAAAAAAAAATCTAAAAAAATGTACAATCTGCAATTTTGTGAATATCTAACTGATACATTTATTAGTCAGAGAATGGAAAGAAATAATTATAGTGATGTACATTAAATGTGATATTCGTTTGAATATAGATGCATAAGAATTATAAAATTTGTATAATTAATATTTAAAAACATGTAATTAAAATTATGTTTAAAATTTAAAATATCAGATGATTGTGTCCCATTTAATAGATAAAATTTTATTATGTAGTTAACGGCGAATATGGAGAAATATCAATCAGAAAGGGAACGCATTCCTATATTGCGAAGAAAAAAATAATTACAAAAAGATAGCGAGTTTATGAGACTTTGGATATGTTGAGATCATTAAACGCGTGACGAACGGTTCGCCTTTCTCGATGGGTTGGGTCACCATTCATAAAAGCTATCGCAAAAATGACGTGTCAGGGTTCACTATCCATCCACGTTCTTTTGCTTGTGCCACGTCAAGATAACTGTTCAAGACGTCATTTAATTTGTGAGTTACGAGAAATTGAACGTTCATTGTCATTTATTGCCACTTCAGGCGTATTCGATATGCCACATTGACCTTCGATCACTTCCTTTTTTAATAAAACGTGCCTGTGATAGAATGCATGCGATTATCTTTCGTGTATAAATAATTACATAGGAAACGTTTTTCTGTTCTCGAATAGCTCATGAAACTATAGGGTCATCGAGCGAGAGAACATTGAAAGGTGTGACGAGAGGTGCTGAGAAGGAAATACGTCAAATGCCGAAGAAACCGAGCACGGGAGGTTCTGTCTAGTCAGTGAAGGAAAAAGATCCATGCCGATAGCACGCCTAGATAGACTGACTGAAAAAAGTGTTGCCGTTACGTCAAATGTGCACGACAGTGCAACATCGATTATCTGGTACATCAGTGCGGCAATCGATCTTGAGATAGCCATCTCGAGACTTCGATTTCTTTGCTTGATTAATGACATTTTAATAGATCAAGTCACGCTCGTGCATCCCTTTTGCGAGCCATCGCCCCACGTATATCTCTTCAGACATTTATTTTATTAATTTCCTGTTGCTTACCTCCGCATTATACATAAGTCAGAGTTTATAAATCGTCATTATAAAATTTTTCAAACAGAACAATTATTTATCGTCTAAACATTAAATGGAACTATAAGTAAGTACATTCCGTTTTATTCTAGAAGGTGTTAAATATTATACCTTACCTCTCTAATCATTAAGATGATTGTTTTTAATTCGATTGCTCAATTCTTATGACTGTTTTTATGAAACAAAGTTGCATAATGCGATTGATCACTCGATGATTAAAAAAACTCACCTTTACTTTCAAACATATAAAATATCATACATACATATTGAAAAATGATTTGAACGCACAGTTGACAACAGTTGGCAATTTTGGCAATAATTTGAAGATGGAAGGAAACGTGTTTTTTCGGTATATAATGCTTTTTATTTCTATAAAGGCACGAATGCAATTCAAGAAAAGATAAATAGATATATTCGGTTACATCTTTGCCGTGAAAAAAATTTCGTTCAGAAGAAATGGATCTCGAAGATGCTTCATACTTTGATCGATCTTTGAAAGAGGGATTGCTTGATAAATGACAGAATGTTGTCGTATAAAATAGTGTACACTTAACTAAATGCTGTGTATTTAATTAAAAGTATTTTCAACTAACAACATTTTGCGTTTGAATTTTGCTCTAAAAACCAAATGAAGTTATGTAATTACTCCACTCAATACTATCAATAGAAATGAAGACATTGAAAGATTTGTTTTTTCTCCCTTTACGTGCATCCAAATTTCTGTTTGCCTTAATTAATCCTTTTTTTATTTTGTTGCATATGCCATTTGAATTAAAAAAAAAGATTTTAATGATTTGACCTTTTCCGGCTGACTTCGTCGATAAACACGAATCGATTAAAAAATCTACAAGCCGAGAAAAGTCCAGTCATATTACTGGAAACCGGAGCTCGGTCTTTTTGGCCTTTTCTCGATGATCTCCCCAGCGCTCTGTCAATGTGTCTGTGTAGATTGGCAACCGGTTTTCCTATGGCCTCTCCCAACCGATTCCTCACTCCTACTCTCACTCCCACTTCTGTTTCCCATTCCAATCCTCTGCATTCCCCATACCCCACATCCTCATCTCTCACAGTGCTGTAACATTACGGTGTCATCATCCTATATCTCGCTTCGAACTAATATTTTTAAGGATAAAAACAATTAGTGATATATTTTGCAATGTGAACATTTTATATCGAATAACGTGTATTTCTGATTTAAATATTTGTTTAATGTCCTTTTAATATCTTCCAGAGTTAGAGGAAAAAACTGACACATAAATTATTATTATTATTATTTAATTAACGATTACTTGATCGAAAATATCTTTTCCTGCAGAGCATTTTTTAACAAATAGGTAATTATCTTCAAATTTATATTAATTAATCGCAAAGATAATCGTGCTACTACTCTTTCCGTAATCCAAACGAAAAATAATTTAAATAAACAAAGGAGTAATGTATCGAGTTAATTGATCTTTTATTTATTCTAACAAAGAAACTTCATTCTTTCTCATGTTACAAATATTCCTATCATTTGTAAAGTAAAATTTATAACAGTAATATACGTAAAGTGCAACCCTTCCGTTTTCTTCGAATTGATCGTCCCGTTTAACGTTCAAAGCTGCTTCAAACAGGTCTCGATATTTCAACGGTGGGCTTACAACTTCCTGGGTACGTAACTGGTTGATCTTCGCCAGTCGCATTATTTCTCATTCCCGGCCACGTGTTTGAACGCGATTATGGAGAGCACGAACGAATCGGTGGAACTGTTTTGCCCTATCCCTTTTCCGCTCGGCGAACGTTTTCGCTTTCTCATAAAACTCCATGCGGTTTCCAAGCTAGATAATGAATAAATCGACCTTCATGAGCCGCGCATGGGAAAAATTCCGCAAAGAACGGCCATACAAAAACGATAGGAAGCGAATAATTTTAAAACCGCGAGAAATCTCATTATCCTTGAACACGCGCGAGTGCGGCCTGACATTTCATTTTAACAGAGCGCGTCAATTTTCTGCATGACTCCATTTTCTTTGCCAATTGTTGATTTTTGTTTTTAAATCTATCGTCCATTCACCGATATTACGCGCCACAGCCACACGCGGAAAACAATAAATAAGTTTCGTCAGCAGACGGAACTGAATACCTGTAATTCACATTTGCGCTCTAGCAATTAAGTATGATGTTAATATCCGTAATGGCGGTAAAATAAGAGAATAAAGCGCAAGGCGCAACAACGGTGAGCTACTTAGATCGAATTTCACCTTCTCTTTCCTCATGCTTCTCCCACTCGCACGCGTTCGCCGCAAGAACGGACTGATATGTTTAAGCACCCTACTCCGAAAAGATTTTTATTACGATATTATTATACAGTGTAAAGAATTTTATTATTATTTCGGATTATATAAAAATCTGAAAAAATTCTGATATATACTTGTAAAGCTTTTAATAAGTATTAACTATTATATAGGAATTGCATTTTGTTTATTATTTTTTACAAATTTAAATTTATCTACCAAAATTCAGTCAAAATGTCGATAATTTCTTTAAAAATGTCAGTTGTCGACGGAGAGTAATTAAAAAAAGAATAATTTAATCATTTACTATTTTACGTCAAACTCTATCATTATGAAAATCTATGCACATAAAATTTCCTCAGATCGAAATTCACGATAAATCTTGCACAAACATCTCTCGTGCAATTTTTTAATAAAGCATAGACATAGACGAGTCTTCTGTTGGCAACGGCAATATCATTAAAATAGAATACAGTAATTGGCATTATTTCATTTTCATAAATCATCTTCGGTCGTAAAGAATTGTCTTCGCGTTCAGTTAAGCTTTTTCTATGCAAATCTACCTCGAAAGGAAGGTTCCAACACACATTGGCAAACATTTAATCTTCCATCGTTCATGCCTTCATGTTTTTCCCGTTATGGACATGTTAGTGCGGGAGCTATAGCTCACATTATTTGCGGATCTCCCTCTAATTCCGGGACGATAGTCAGTTAAGATCGTTCCACGCGGATTCTAGCAAAGAACGAAGGGCAGGTGGAATACATGCGCAATCACAAAACACAGAAAATTACATTCTCCGCTCACCTTCCCTTTCTTTATATGATTATCGCAAATTCCTATTTCTTCTCTCCCGTGTTCGCCTTTCCTGTGGCCGTAAGTCAGCTCAATTATGTCCATTACATGAGCCTGGATAATCAATTTTGCCTACTGGCGATGAGAATTCGATGTAACTCTCTGATGGAGTAATGATACTAGGAAGGAAGTCGATTATGATCTATCTACTCACGAAGAAAACTCGAAGCTACATAGCAAATAATGGAAGACGATAAATATACTCCTAAACATCGTGAAAAGACGTCTTTATTAAGAGATCTTCACAAGCAGATCTACACAAAGTTAATTAATTTTATTGATACAGTTAATGTTTCTATTTTATGTGATGAAACGGCCTGATTTTCAAGTGTTACAGAATTTCGTATATTTAGACCAGATAATCTTTTAGCGATCGTTCTAATTTACGTAATGATTCGTGCAATTTTCCTATACAAATATAGCCACGGTAACGTATAGGAGATCACGATGGCGTCATAGCGTGATTCATCAACGTCTGATTACTCACACACAACGAAGCACGTCGCGTGTGCACGAATTTCCGCGCGCGAGAGATTCAGAGCGCGGAATAATTATTTTCCACACACACACGTGTTACTCTCTTACACAATTCCGCGCGCAATCGCACTAATTTCATATTTGAGAAATCATACAATTCATTCGACATATCTAGCTGCTATTAGGGTTAATTAACTGCGCGTTAAGGAAGACTCGAGAAAAACAATTGGAGCAACCTCGATTCCCAAGATTCCACGATCGCAAATCAGTCAATTGACGCAATGCGCGCGTAAAAAGATATAATAAACTTCAATTTGAGTAATTCAGATAAGTCAGTTAACTTCGACATACCATTGCCCTGTCCCTTCTTGTTTGTCTAAGCCCCGCGACTCTTAACGGATAATTAGCCTTTTGTCCTCCGCCTTTGTCCTAATTGCAAGTCGCGCGAATACGTTTTCTTGATTGCAGTTATTTTTTAATTGCACGTTGCGTCAAGGATGATGTGCGCGCATTGTTTGTACAGCTCGCAATTTCACTTCCGAGAGAAACATCTCGGAGAAGAATACACTTCTCGTAATATTGTGTGACATACGCAAAGAGAATTTGCGACCGTTAAACGTGATCCGAAAACGTTGTCACGTAAACTTACCGGTGGATACGTTGAACAATTTTCAAAACTCGAAATACGTGAAACTTGTATCTTGAAGGAAGCTAAGAAACTCGAGGGAAGTCGACATAAACTGAAAGAAACATAAATCAATGCTTATATACAGCGTAGACCACCAAGAAATATTCTACAGACGTGTCGAGGACGTCTACGTTCTAAGACATTCGCAGAACATCCTTCGAATAAAGTGTACTGTGTAGGTGTCATAGGCCGGTATTCATAGTCGGTTTTTATTTCATTTCGTCTTAAATAATATCTTAAGACGCGGTCCTCTGATTAGTTCGTGACACCTCAAGACAGAACTTAAAACGGTCTTGAATATAAGAATTGACTATGAATACTGGCCAAAATTTCGCATTTAATATAAGGTCTATTCTTCTTCCATATCTTGGAATTGAATTTCTTGCACGATTCATCTTTTTTCTTTTTCTTTTTACATTGAAGAATAAAAACAAAAGATAGACCGTGCAAGAAGTTCAGTTCTGAAGTATGGAAAAAGAACAGGTTTATAAATGTAATATAACTTAGGCCCGGTTTTTCAATTGCTGGTTAACTTGTAATACTTTAACTTGATAATAATATAAAAATTGTATTAATTTCTAGACTGAGATTTTATACTGAATAACTTTTACCACCACAAAGCTATTAGTTTCATGATTAATCATAGCTAGAAAATTACAATAATTTTTACATTACCAAGTTAAATGAAGTTAGTTTACTACAAGTTAACCAAATAATGACAAACCAGACGTAGTATTACATAACAGTTACATTATTGAGTGCAAAATTATAACACTGATGTTATGTTACTTTTAATTAGTGTCGACTGCGTCGTATCTCGAGGGAATAATCTCCTTGAGTTATATTCAGACAGTTCAGATTCCCACCCGATTACCATCCATGTATCATCCTTGCTCTTCGCCGATCATTAAACACGGATGAAATGATACTCGACTGGCGCTCGAGTGGGAATCTGGACGCGCCTTTGCGAGTCATAAAACGCTCGGTCTCCAGCGTCATACGTGCGTGTTGGTTTGTTTTATCATTTGTCGGACATTGCTATTTTTATAAATAGCCGAACCATGAAGCGAGTAGGAAAGAAAACGTCTACCAACGTCAACAGTAACGAGTCTAAAGTCAGTCATAACGAGCGCGTCGCGCGACGCATGAGGGAACGTCGCAACCTTGACTGGCGCTTTGGGTAGACTATGATCCTCTCTCGTGATACCTGGTAGGCATCGCGATCTAGGACATCCTACTTAGACGCGCGTGCGTCAGGTGCTTTGAAATTTTATGATGCATTCTGCGACGTGTCACGCTACTTATTTATGCTGCGTCAACCGCCAATCGTCGGCGTAATCGGCTTGAGAACAAAGGAACGTCACTTTCATTCGCGATTGTCATGTTTTCTCTTCGTCACTGATTGTAGAACGCTATAATCAAGCGTAGACAGTGCCGCGGTACCTGTACTCGATTAAGAACTTTTTCAACATATATATTTCCTTATATTTTTCCTTGCGTGCTTATTATTTTGAATAAAATCACGATGATCACGGGATCACTACGATCACATGATTGGCTTTAAATGTGTTGGGTTTAAATCGCTCACCATTGGCGGCTGCGAGCCCGACGATGCATATCCAGCACAGGGCCAGTCTCCAGAAACGGTCAGCCATGTCCATTCTCCGGATAATTACGAAACGCCCGCGGAAGATCATGTAGTCGCGATTTGCGTGAGGAACAGGTCAACAAAGGAATAAAGAAAGGAGGATGGATGCGGAAGAGGAAAGGATGGGAAAGAAGAGGACCGAATATTTTTCAACTATCCGCGAAGGGCTCTCATTTAGATGGACGCGGCTAAGCCCGGAACCGTAAGGAACCGATTCTCCTCTCACTATCCGCGAAAGCGGAATCTTACACCACGAATATTTTCGCTGATAATGAAAAATCCGAGAATTCGCCGAAATGAGTCTTGATAAAGACGCGCGAGCGATGTTCCCCGTGCGAACACGCGAGAGACACTGATGGAATAAGAGAGTGGCGGGAGAGTTTGAACCGTCAGCAGACCCAGACTGCAGCATCGACCAGTGGCGTAGAAGTGGATCAAACATTGCGATCAAAGACAAGTTTATATCTTATTAATATCTCGAGTGTTAATCAAATGTCAAAACTAACCGATGCAAATTATGAGAGATTTAATTCTTTCATTTGATTCATGAATTCACCTTACGTAAGCAAAATCGAAACTTTAAATATACCAATGTAATGAAGATTGTGATAATGTTCTTGTATTTAAATTTTCTTCATTTTATGATTGTTTCTTTCAATTTTATTACACATATTAGTTCTAATAATTAGAAAAAGATTAGGAGAATAAATTAAACTTAGATTAAAATTAATCTATATTAGTAGAAATGAACGTGTTAACCGGATTTGGACTCGATCTGTTTCTACCAATATAGATTAACTTTAATCTCAGTTCAACTTACTCAGCATTTTTTTCTAATTCTTAGAACTAGAAAAAGATGAAGAGTAAATTAAATCAAGATTAAAATTAAACTACCTTGATAGAAATGAGCATCAGTATCATTCGTAGCGGGCATGATGGGGCACCCTGTACGCCACTGTCACCGAGAAACAAAAGACACACGGATGAGAAAGTGGCAGCCGCAGCAAACCGATCGCAATGGTACAATTGCACGTATGCGTTCCTGCTTGCATGTGTACGTGGCGCGCTTATCTGGTAACTGGAATGAGCTTGCGGGCCGGAATAACCGCGGGAAGGTATAACAAGTTCCACGCGCTAATTGATTTATAGGAAAAAGATTCATCGAGGTATTCAGATAGAGGCGTGTTCCATCACCCTGCGCCGATATAACGATACGCGAGATCTTGCGTCAGGATTTGGGCGGATCACACAAATGCGGTCTTGATATTTCAACGAATCGTGAATCGATACCGTGCTGAAGAACCTTTTACGGAACGAGTTACCTTTTATTTCTTTTTTTTTCTTCTTCTTTTTGTTTTTTGCCGAAGCACGGGCGGGCAACGTTTTAATGTAGGCGTGTGGGGCCAACGGCACCTCTCGCTCTGGGCCTTACATGGATACATCGTGAGTCATTGCCCAAAGCGGCGTATGTAAATGTGTTCTGCCTACTTTATTCATATGCTTTATGTGACCAGTGTCGCAGATAAAAAAAAACGATATTAACAGCCTAACGATGATATTTATCGAATACTATTAATAGATATCTATTGGCAATTTAGAAAATAAATGATTACAAGCTGACATAGGGTCATGGAAGAGGCGTGTGAACTTTTTCGATCAATATAATTGATGTAAAATTTAAATGTGTTTGTTTTCTCTGAATCATCTATTTTTACGATAAGAATCAATAATGTCGACGTGTTGTCGTGGCAATTTGTCGACGAGGGAAGAGACAAATGTAAATTTACTCATACCTAAGAAATCTCGAGGTCTGGGCCTCAACAAGACTCAGACAAGCGGATATCTGTTCTACGGGGCCCACGAGTATCATCTTCGTGATTCTTCGTGAGAACTCGTACTTAGTCGTATATGATACTTCTTAGCCATTATTGAGCTTCTGGTGAAAGTGTCTGACTAGATATTTCGTAACCAGATATCGGTATCGGAATGAAATCTTGTATCTTGCAGATATTGCGAATTTAAGAATTGCAAAATATAGAAATTTTCTAAAACATATTAGTTTAATGTTTAACGTTTTTCTCTTTTTTTTTATTTGCATTTCATCTCCACTGATTCACATTTTATAAAAATTTACCATGTAAGAAATAAAAATAATATAAGAAAGCTTTTATATATTTATATAAATTTATAAAGATGTAATAATAAAATTAATCAGATGAGATTGCAAAACACATTCTTAACTGTCATAAAATCGCATTTGTAACTTTGATAAAACAACAAAGATCGGCGCTTTTTGCTGCGAAATACTTCGTTAATTAAGCGTTAAACCGACGTTAATCTCGATTGAGAGGGCAAGCCGCTGAGCAGGCCGTCAAGCAGAACGGCAAGAGGCGTGTGTGCATTGTTTTTTCTGGTATGCCAACCGAAGCTATATTAATCAAATACGCCGTGCGTCGTATAATTTAAATTCCCGTTAATCCACCGAACTCGCGTGCGCACAATATTGTCTCTTTCTCTCATGATTACGTGGGGGGTAACCAATAATTGCTAACGCGCATTGCGTTAACGAAATGCGAATAATAAAGGAAAAATCAACATTGTCGTCGTTGCGAGCGATCTAATCGGCTATTACGTTCGATTTCCAATAATGCTAATAAATTCATGATGGCGTGCCCTTTTGCGGAAACAACGGTTTCCACGCCCTCATTAGAGATCTCTCTTCCCCTTTTTTTTATACAAAACACATTGTTCGTTAATACGAAACACACTGTACGTTATCGTGGATACTAATTACGGTCTCCTTACGAGATAATGAAATAATTTTACTACGCAAAGCTCGGGAGACCGCTGACTTCCTTGAGAATTTTTTCAGCAAGTCGCGCGAGTGCTTTATTAGTCGCGACAGAACGACTACGCGACGGCAAATTAATATCGTGGGATTAGTTGGTCTTGATTAAAAGGATTCGCTTGCTTATCACCAACTAATCGTCTCGTAATAATCTCGTAACAATCAACTCTCGTTCACGTAACAATTGCGAACTATCGTAAGAATCACAGCCGTTAGAAATATCTCTTCTTGTCGAATCTTGAGAGTTGTTCTTTTTCAAAGCATATTTTTAACTGGTATACATTTTTTTATACAATAAGTTAAAAACAAATATAGTTTGTTTCAATCCAACTTATTACGCCAGTTTAGAATATTCTTTAAAAAGAACAGATCTTTGGTTAATCCATTTGTGTTAAATGATAATAATATATGACTTGTACAAGGTATATATTTTACAAAAATAAATACACGACGTTCAACGTCCCTACTTCCGAGCAAAATACAATACGTTTTATGTACAACGCAGTATATCACCTAGCAAACAAGTTGAAGTTCTTATCATCATTTCAAGATGTTATTTTGACGTTAAAATAACGACAAGAAACGTTAGCTTCTTTACTGGATGTCTTCTCGAGAAATATACATTTATTAATTTATTGTACAATCACATCACTTATCGCGCTTCAACGCGACATAGATAAAAATCTAAAATAGAAGAACGATCGGAAATTTAACTAGCGACTTAAAGATAATAACTTCGTGTGTTTATCTTACTGTTTATCTTCACGAAACGTAAGATATTTTTCTAAGTACTACGAATACTAGTTTCGTCAGGTTAACGAAATCTCATAAGAGTGCAAAAGGAAGCAGCGACTATCACGAAGTACAAGCTCGCCCTGAGACTGTCTGTCGAGCTGGAGTGCTGATTCAAAATCTGACACTGCGAATTTCTATAGTGCTTGACGTTCCCTTCAGAATCACGCGCGAGTACGCAGAGCTCGTACTTGGTGTTTGATCTCTTCAGATCGTTGATTTTGAAGGATCTTTCGCTGTAGACAATATCCTTTTCGAGCATAGATTTGCTGCTACCGGATTCCCGAACTACTACGTAGAAGTCACCGATATCTTCGCGCGATGTTACGTACCATGTCGCTTTCCAACTTTTATCATCGGTATTGCTAAAGAAAATTGTAATTCGTCATTTCCGAAGTCTTCGAGAAAATTTTAAACGATATATTTATGATAACAGAAATTAATAAATGAAATATATTACATACTAATCAATGCTTCGATATTTCACATCAGGTGTGATGTCGAGTTCGGGCTCCTCTTGAATATCCCTCTCGCCGCAGTTCGTAAGATCCTCAGTTACTTCCGAGATAAATTTATTTGCGAGATAATTTGGACTTTTACACATCACGTTCAACCATTCCGTTGGAAATTGCGTTTGAGATTTTAGCCATCTCTTCAATGGCCGCACATGACAATCACAATGCATGGGATTACCTAATATAAATATATTTTAGATATTGACATATTGATATATAACAAAAAACTTGATTATAAATAGTTTTTAAAGTCCTTTAAAGTCCTTAATTATGTGTTTTATCTAATTATTGAATCCTAATTATTGAATCTAAATCTTGTTACCGGAGTATTTGAACACCGTGCCGTTTTGAATAATTTTCATGAACTTCTCATCGAAAACACCGATCTCGTTTTCTTCCAGATTGAGAACTTTTAGTTTCGGCAGCGATAGAATTTTGTCGAGAGGCACATGGCTTAGATGGTTGTTACTCAGATGCAAGTTGGTCAAATTTAATGGTGGAAGAAAGATGTCTTGATCGGAGATATCACTTATGTCATTATACGATAAATCCAACGTCTGCAAAGCCGTTAAATTCCCGATTACATCTGAAATAAGGCAATGTTTTCGTAAACGACGATTCTCAGTAGAAAGGATAAGCTGAGGCCGTTATATAGCAACCTGATTAGTTATCGAAGTTATTAAAAACGACATTTCTGGTTTACTACTCACATCTTCTGATCTCATCAATGTTGTTATGAGAAAGATTCAAATACTGAATCTTTTTAGCACCGGCGATGAAATCGAAAGTAATGACCGGCATTGTATTATAAGATAAATCGACTTCCTTTAGTCTATAAGGAATCCAGGGATCATTTGGAAAAGTCTTCCGGGTGATAAATGATATTTCGTTATGACTAAGGTTGAGTCTCTCCAAAGATAGGCAATCATCGAGCAATCCATGCGTCTTGTTGTCCAGCTTTTCCAATTTATTATACGATAAGTCGAGTGTTCGTAGAGATACTAGACCTTGAAACGCGCCGTTCGGTATGTAGCTAATGTTGTTGTTCGTCAAGTTCAACGTTAGCAGCTGCAACAAGCCCTCGAACGCCCGACTCGTTATGTTATTTATTTTATTGTTTGCCAAGTTCAGCTCAAATACTATCGGCAAACGGCCGAAGGCGGCTTTTTCCAGTTTCGTCAAGTAATTATTCTGAAATATATCCATCAGTAAAAATTCAGAAAATTACTGATCCTCGAAGAAGAACGAATTCCCCCATAAAAGTTTCTCTTGTCTTACCTGCAGATAAAGATACTGCAAACTGCTCAGACCACCGAGTGCTTGCCAAGGCGGCTTTGTAATGTTATTCGCTTGCAGGTTTAAGATTCTCAAGGTCAGCAGGTTTTCGAAGCTCCCCTCTTGCAAGTTATCGCCCAGCTGATTCCGCGAAAGATCTAGCGAGAGCAATGCATTCATCGTAGGCCATACATCGGTGCTCGGAATCTCTTCCAACAGATTCTCCGAGAAGTCCAAATGACCCAGAGAAATTGGCAATTGGAAAATCTTTGTCAAACGATTATTTTTCACCGTTAAACTCCTAAAATATAATAGACATGTCATTGCAAGCATAACATTTTTCAATTTTATTAATCAATAGTGACTCACCTACAACTAGCTAATCGAGTGAGACTACCTCGTGCAACGTCGTTTAATTGATTGTAACTCATATCGAGTTCTAGAAGTGTCGGCAGTGGTCCGAACGTCGATGGTTTTATTTTCTCTAGAGAATTATATGACATATTCAAGAATCGCAAGCTGAAGAGCGTCTGAAATACGGCGTTATGAATATCGGATAGATTGTTGTGCGATATGTCGATCGTGTGGAGCTCGTACAGCTTTGGAAAAGTCTGTCGTGGAACGGAATGTATCAAATTGTGGGAAACGTTTAAGATTTTCAACCCCGTCATGTTGTGCATTGGAATCTACAAAAAAAGAATGTCAATAGTATTTAGAATAAAAATAAATATCTTAATGAAATAATGTGAACTATTTTATCGTTTCCATAAAAAATTTTACTCACCTGATTTAGAGATGTAAATAGATTATAACTAAGTTGCAATTCCATAGCATATGACGCACTATCGAAAGAATACTTTGAGATATTCTCGAGCTTGTTGTGACTGAGATCCAATAATGTAATATTCGCACAATTCTCGAAAGCGCCTGATTCAATCTTTGAAATTTCATTGTGAGACAGATTCACTTTCGCCAGATAAATATCTTTGAACGCCAATTTCTCCACGATTGTTACAAAATTCTCAGAAACATCTATAAGCTATCACGACAAATTTGGTATTAATCCTTTCGAGTGCATATTGTAACATTTATTTTAAAATTAAATTTGTGATAAATTCGAGATCTCTACAGATTAATGAAACTTAAAAATATTAAAAATAAAAATGTATATAATATTGAACATTAAAATATACTTCTACTGCCAGAAAGAATGTATATCGATAAAATATATACATATAAATGGATTTTTCACTCATAAGATATTTTTTTAGCAAAATCAATAAAAGAATTGTTTTTTTAATGACAAGATGATGTCATCCCCCTAGAAGGTTAAAGAAAAACTGTGTGAGATAATTATTTGCAAGATAAGAATAATTATTTCAGATACCTCAGCAAATTGTAACTGATTGAACATTTGGAAATCGATTTTCTTGATGAAGTTCCGGGAAAGATCGACGGTGCCGATTCTGGTAATGGAACCGAAAGTTCCACGACCTACGTCGTCGATTTGATTGTCGCTCAGATATAACCGTCTAAGAAAACGCATGCCACGGAAAGTGTTTGAATCAAGTTTCCTGATTTTGTTGTGGCTCAAATTTAAGACTTTCAAGACGGAATTCCGGGCGAAGGTTCCTCTAAAACGAAAGAAATAATCTTAGGTACATTGCGAAAAATTTTATGATAAGTAGTATCGTTTTCTTCAAGTCTGTCAACCTTTTCAAATCAGCGATAGCATTATGCGATATGTTGCACCATCCCATCTTGACAAGATCGGCCAAATGGGACGGATCTAATTTGTCGATTAAATTGTGAGAGATATCCAAGAACTCGGTGTCTCTTAGACCTTTGAATTGATTCCTCTTCAAGTCTTTTATTTTGTTGCCATGAAGATCAAGAGTTTTAAGTTTCTTGAGTGGCATTAATGCTTCTACAGGTAAGGAAGAAAGTGTACCTAAAAAATATAAAAGTCAAGAATTTTAATTTGATATTTTTTTATAATTATGTTCTTATATATAGGTATTACATAAAAAATTATATATGATGAAAATGTTATTTTTTGTATATGTAATATCAAAAATTGAGTTTATACAATTGTATCACTTTCAAGATCTGTATAATAAAACGATGCATTTTCCACTAACAATATCTCGCGATGAGATTCTGATTACCGTTACTAATCTCCAATTTTTCTAGCTTCGCAGCCGCCGCGCTTTCACCAAAACTATTTCCCAGCAAGGCAGATATCCGGTGCCCCGTGATGCTCAATAGGCTGAGATTGCCGAGGATTTGTAGTGCTTCACGAGGAAATTTTTCCAGATTGCTGTTTATTACATAAAGTTCCTGAAGAGTTCGATTCACGCCAAGAAAACTGTGCTCTTCGATCAATCTCAATGGCGTATCGATAAACTTGAGTACTCGCACATCCAATGGATACAAAGCGGGCCCGTAGAATCGTACTGCCAATTAATAAAAATGGAATAAAAAAGTTCATTCAACCGACTTATCATCATCTTCCATGAATATTACATGCAAATTTCTTTTTTTTTACGACGTGATTAAATCGACTCACCTATGTTACATTTATATAGAACCAGTTCCTCAATCGGCATGCCCTCGTTTCCCAGATTCGTGAAGGCAATACTGAGACTAGCCAGATTCGTATTCTCACAGCGGATGTATAAACCTCTGTCACTGCCCCGAAGACAAGTGCAGGGATAAATGTAAATCGCGTCTTTGGGGCATCCGAATCTTGGTCCGGGCGGCACGTAGCCGCCCATTATGGACACAATCATACTCAATAGCAATAGTGGAGATAACATTTTAATACCTGTTTTGAAAAGTACAAATAAAAAGAAATCCATTTAATATTTTCGTAATTATATACTGTAATTATATAATTATATATTACGCGCTTACACTTTATAATTACATAATAACTGACATGAGTTCAAACGTATAACAAATTTTACATGAAAAAATACTGTTATAAGAGAATTGTACGTAGTATAATTTACATAATCTCTTTAATAAATACATATAGTAAGTTACGTTGAAAAAAATCTATGTTACTTAAAATCTATGTTATTTATATCATAAAGATTGATAATAGTTTGATTTATATAGATAAGGTGCAAACTCGTAATATCTTTGTAAAATGAGCATTTCAATTAGTCACTCCGTGATGCAACGTACGTCTCGTCAGAAATGTGGGAAAGTTTTCGCTACGTGAACTCCATTGGTTAATGTACGCAACAGATCGATACGCCGATAACCATGCAACTTATGCACTTAATAAAATCGCAGTTGCTTCAAAATCGCAATTGTTCTGCGCAATCTTTCGCGAATGAATTGTTAAACGGCCCTTCGAAGTTCCTGTTGTCTGTGTTTAAGCAAAAACGATTACATCAGTCGCTCAATTCGCGATCCGATCTCACCACTTATTATCCCACGCGAGTTGCTGAGATATCCTGCGATTTCTTGATACCGAGGCGCAGAGGTGACTAACCGCTAAGATTATCACGATAGCCCAAAAACGTCCTTGAAGACGAGACTACTTTTTTCAGGAGATACAACCCACACAAAATGAGACCTACGCGCTGACCACTGCGTAGCAAGAAAAAGCGCAAAAGATCAAGATCTCATGGATGATACTTTCATGGATCATGCTTTGTCTATTCATTATTCAATCATAATTAATACAATGATCGTGTACCGACGATAGCGTCTCCCACGCGATTCTAGAAAGGAGGCACGCAACTACGGCAATCGCGCTTTCTGTCACGTAACAAATTATAAGCTATAGTAGGGACGTTTAACTCATACGTCATTCACAATTTGCCTCGTGTGCATCTTGCAAAAGAAAATTATGAAAGCGACGACTTGTCCATCCGGAAATGTTAACGCAATTAGACGAATGCGTTTTCACTGTGTACTATCGCGAAAATGATGAACCACCTGCGTAACCATGCATAAAATTTCGATAGAAAATTAATGGTTGCGTGAAATGGTGCTGCACTGCAGTTTATTGCAAATTGATTGTCCTTCTTTCGAAACTTGAACGATTAGTAAATATAATTTTTGTATAATAACCGACCTCCTTTCAAAGATCATCGTATGCTCTTTATGCTCTGTGGGTGGATTTGAAAAGATATCAATAGGCCATGAAAAAAAATACAATTGTCATCATTAATAATCAATTATATTTTGATGCAATTATTAATCTGTTTCCTATGTTTTCCCGGTTGAATTTAAGTCTAATAAGAAGTCGAATAAGAGAGTCTAATCTCTCATATTCTTTTTATTATATGAAAAACATTTGCAGTGTATTTTATTATTAATTAACAATTGTATGGTAATTAATAATGAAAGTTGAATTGCCAATTTACACACACTTTCGATATATTCCAATGTCTAACAATCGAGATCATCTTCGCATAGCAGCGAGGCTCCCGCAATTAACAGTAGCTTATAATTAAAATAATCGTGGGACTCGTCGATCTGAGAAATGGAAAACTATAATATGTCTTATTATAGCTCTAGTAATTCAAACAGGCAAGAAGAAAAACACGATGATCTAGTTCAAGCATCAGTTTATGATGCTCACTATATAATGTGTGTATAAGCACGATATGTAGAAGAAAAACATCAGCGTTTGCATTATGAGGAAAATTTATTATTTTTATTTCAGACAAGATATATGCCAAGTAAAAGTATATTAATAAATTTATATTTATACACTGAGAAAAATATTTTGTTGAAAAAAATGAGCGCACCAGAAGATTAGATTAATCAAAATTCTACTTATCTTAATTACAATTCTAATAAATTTAATCAGAAAATTTAGATTTATTCATTTTTAATCAGAATTAATCCAACTAGGCGTTTCTCTTAGGAGAATAAGAATATTAAGTTGTCAAGAAAATCTGCAAATCTAAAATTGATGAGACGATAACGTTTAGAAGTAAAACGGTACGTTGGGAAAAACATATGCGCCTTTCACTTATTTTAGTTGATCTTTCTATCTCAAACCAAGGAACTAACCACTGGACCGAATCACGCTAGTCTCTCGTGACACCAAACTCGTATCAGATCTAAGAAAAATAAACGAATCTGGTACCATTGACGTAATGCATCGGCAACTCGATTATTTATTATTAAGTTATCTCGTGTATCTGGATCAAAACTCGAACGATTATTTGTTATTTTTTGCTTATATTTGTATCGACTTAAAAATATTTAGAAACTCGAGAAGCTATCAATAAACAGTATACTTTCCCGAACGTGAGACTTCCGCTTCTCGAAAGCGGAAAGAATGACAGTGGAGAGAAAAAGAACTTGCTCCACGCTCCACTTTCTGAAAGTCTATTAATTAGAGCTATTGTGTTAACGTAGCAAAGATAGACGACTTTATGTAAAGAAAATGTATCACTACTAACTTATAATATTTGCAGTTAAGTATTAAAATTAAATCTCATTATAAAAGAAACTGCCTCGTCAAAATGAGATGCACTTTTCTGTGCATTTCTTTAACATAGTAGACAAAAATATTTTTGTTTCGATAATATCCTTGCAAATACCGCATCATGTAATATCCTATATTCGTTTAATACGATTTTTGTAACACCTTTCCTTTCACAAATATTATATGTATAGTAATTATTAAGAAATTTTTTTTTTTAATAAAGTAAAGAATATGTGAATTTGATTTAATTTATATTTGATTATTATATAAAATTTTGTAATTTATGAAGAACATTATTTGGAAAACCATTACAAAGTTCCGAATCTTAAATTTATGTGAAAAAAATCAAAATCTTATATATTGAATAATGAATTCTCTAAAAAAATAAAAATAATTTTACTTATATTGTATTTAAATACTATATCAAGTAGTATAATATATCAAGTTAGAATAATTATAAAGAACAATATTATTGCAACTAAATAAAATAGAAATAACTGTGCAAAGCTTCGTGAGTTAGTTAAGTATTAAAGATAATTAGTTCAAGTAATATAGAAGCGTAATGTTTTGTACATGCGTTAAAATCGCTGAGCGGAGAGATGACGCGCCTAAATACACGTGGATATTCAGCTGCGAACATTACGAAATTTAGCATCTTTATATTTAAAAATATAACAAGTTTAATATTCGTATTAAAAATTGAAATTGAATTTAACCAATCAAAGCAAAGTTTACTAAACTTGATATTGATTTTTTTCTAATTGCTTTTAATCTCAATCTATAGCCTGACATATCTGACATAAGCAGTTTGATAAGCTGTTCCTTATTATTAGTATAATACATCATACTTGCTATTACTCTAATAGTCGATAAATTGCGAAATTTTTAAAAACAATATTTTCGAACATTTTGCAATTTAAAGATAATAGATATAGATTATAATATTATCGTTTGTCACAAGTCGCGATATACCTTGTTACACTTTACCCAACGATTTTTAAAAGCGCGAAGGTCGTTGTGATTTTTTTCAAGGATGCACTGTTGGTATCCTCAGAGTTACATTTTCGCAGTCGAACGGGTTGTCCTTTTTCTTCCACCATGCAGAAGCAGAAAGAGCGAGAAAGAAGAACAGAAAGGAATACACGTTTTGAATTCACCTTCGTGTGTCTTCAAGACATTCTTCATGTGATTCCTGGCTGAAGCTGCCGTGAAAACTGAACCGAGGCACGAAGGCAAAGAGAAAGGCAGCTTCAGAAGTAAGGCCTCTCTCATTGGCAGTTGATACGCTATCCTTTCGTAGACATCCCACCTTTGTCGTTGCGAGAGAAAGAAGGAGAGTCTTGTCTCACATCACATTTTGATAAAATGCTACATATCTTCGACTGATAAGCTGCTATTAGTAACCTGACAAAATTAAATTAATAATAAAAAATTATAATAATAAAGTATGTAAAAAATTTCTGTCTTATTCTGTTTAATGAATAATTAAAAAAAGTTTCAACTTGATCAATTTTAAGATTTCTTTTTAAGAACATCAAAAAATTATAAAAGTGTTATTGATTCGAAGTTGTCACACACAAGTTCTGAATATTTCTTTTGGTTTGCATTGTTTTTAAGTTTTTCAAATTATAAACAATTATAAATGAATAAATAAATATTATTGCGTAATTTTAATGCATAACGTTATATTTAATTTAGTATGTAACGGCAAATCCTCGTGTTGAAGAAAGTTAGCTGTCAAGTACACCTTAGGATTGGTTGATGCTAGTGAAAGTTTCTTTACATAGTTACCTTGGTTCTCAACCGAGTCATGTAATTTATAGCATGAAGCCGACATCTGTTGGTGCACAGATTAATTTAAAATAAACATCTCGAAAAAATTTAAATATGTTATTTTCTTCATAATAGAAAATTTTAATTTTAACACAAACTTCTTTGTAATAAATTTATATTTATCACTTTTTCTTTTTAATTAACAAATTTATTAAGCCATTTTTAATTTCTTTATAGAGAAGATTAATCGGATTTTTTTGTTCTTAGAATATTCTTTTGATTCTTCGAAAATATCGTTTAGCAAAGCAGGATGCGATAGTTAAGTGTCATTTAAACAATAATGAGAGAGAATGACGGGCCTTTTCAGAAATTACATGGCTATTAAGGTCATTGAGCTCTTCGTGTTCTGCAGTTTCAGACAAATAGTAGTAGTTGTAGTCGCGCAGTCGGTTGCGTTATCCATCGAGTAATAGTGAATGATAGTGTTAGCTGATATTGAGTTGTAATTTCGGTACCAAGAATTAAAAAATTTTCGTTTTAAAAATTACAATTAACATGAATTATTTTATAATATACGTGTTTAATTTTTCATTATTGTTGAGTAAGTTTTAAAATTAGTTCTATATTAAATTTCGATTACTTGAGAATTTCTACATTTTCTATTATTTAGAGGAAGTTAGGTTTTATGTATATCTTTTTTATTATACAGATACAAAAGTGACAAATCAATTTACTTTAGGCTATTTCGTAAGAATTTTTTTTAATTACTTTGAAATTATTTCAATATATCTTTATTTTGTAATTAAAATTAAAAATTACAAATTACTATGTTTTACATAGGATAGAAATCATCTGGAAACCTACGAGGAAATATCAAGTGAACAAAATGATATGATCGATATCTTCGCCAATCTAACTTTTCGCTTTACTTGCAAGGATATGCCATCCGGTTTTTATGCCGACATAGATTACAATTGCAGGATATTTCATGTTTGTGAAAATTTCGGTGATGGATTCCCAGTGATTTGCGCTAACGATACAGTGTTTGATCAAAAACAGCGGATATGCACGGACGAGGAAAATATCGACTGTCATCACGCTCACGAATGGTATATATGTATATTTTATGATACTTAAATGAATCGTATCATAAGCATTTCTATCATATAATTTCTATCATATAATTAATAATTACTTACTGAAGGTATTACTTGAATGAATTAACTTATTCTGCGGAAATCGAACCGAGGACGATCACAGAAGAAATCCCAGAGGAAGAAGAATCAAAAATGGTTCAAGAAGATGTAGTACCTTCCATTTGGCCGTTCGTGATTGACTAAAAATATCTTATCTTACGCTAGATATTTACGTTCTAAGCATTTTACATTTATTCCGTTGAATGAAATTACTATTCGTTAAATAAGTTTGACTGGAATTAATTTATTTTACTTTTTTCTCTTTTTTTAGTTTGCTGTTTATTTTTTCTTAAAAAGATAAAGTGTAAATTAAACCGCGATTAAAATTAATCTTGACGTAGAACCGAGCTCTGTCGCTTATGACACAGCGCTGTACTAAGCGTGTGTCCAACTTTTGAATCCAATTATTTTTGTCTTTTTTATTTAGAGTTTTTATTTAGAGTTTTTATTTAGAGTTTCTGCTCGTAGTTTTACACTTATATGCAATGCAAGAAATATCGAAAAATAATATTTATAGAATTCTAAAGTAATAAAATTATTCTGCTTTCGTAGTAGTTTAACATTCTAACGGTTGCGTGTTGTATCATGATCTTAACTCTAGTCTCTTTTGTGCTCTTATTGCATCCCAGTACGTCTTTTGCCGCATGCAAAACTGATGAAATAAATAAAAGAAAGAGGAAATACACGAAAAGAGAGAGAAGACCTTCAGTGGTAGTCCAGAATAATCTCAGGTCTATTCCTGACTGTTGCCTTCTCAAGGTTCTTGAAAGTTGCAACACCAGTATTTTCGAATAATATTGCAGCGCACGCATAAAATTTATTATATTTACTTCTTCATTGAATTCTACAAATCAAATTAGACATATATTTTTAAAAACTTCAAGAATTAAAATTGTAATAATTGTATTGTTTATAATATAAATGTAACAAAACTTTATAATGTTATTAAAATGCTTATTCTATTAAAAAATAAAATAACATTAAAATTAATTAATTGATAATTGTAATTTGAAGGGACAATAGAGATTATACAAGATAGATATAATTCATTTATTTTTAATCAGATATATTTAAGAATATATCAGTCTTAAAAAAACTTACGCTATTCAATATTTTTTCTGCGATACATTCTGTATTACGTATTACATATTTTTTAATGCCGTACTTATGTCTTAATCTTTAAAAAAATATCACCCACCACCATAAAGCCCCATGACAATGAAATAAATATCACCTGCGAAATGGCGCGTGTTTTATGATTAAATTGCGAGGGATTGTTTCCATATCATCTACGAAAATACCTTTCTTCAGAAGATTCTAAATATTATCTATTCTAACTTTTGAAAATGCTCTACTTGAATTCTGTGTTACTAAAGTGTAAATAAGATATATTACGAGAAACAATGTCCCGGACGCATCTACAGAAACTATTAATATCTATCTTTTCGACTAATCTTTTTTTAAGAAATAATAAAATTTTGTTATGCAAAGAAATCGAGTAGTTATCTCGAAATTACATTGTCTTATAAACGCGACCACTACAATACTAATATAAAAACATTAAAGCTAACCCAATATATAATTCTATTTGTTTCAGACTTCAAGAAAAGTCTGTAACAACAGAGGCTTATATAAAGCTCTTAACAAAACATATGTATGGAAATTTAATATAGTGTACATAAAAAATAAGACTTGAGCAGGCAAAATACTATTTCTCATGATGATAATATGATCTATGATGATGTGGCCAAATAATCCCCGGACCCGTTTGATCATTATCGTATACATATTTGATCTTCGGATTTTCCGACCCGAATACACTTTGTCGAATCATGCCGAATATAGCTGATGCAAGGGCCATATTGCTGATCATACCAGCTATGGAAGCAGCCGCTTTCGCGTGAGCCAAAGCTATCTGGATGATGAAAGTTATTATGAAACCAATTCCAGGTGTCAAATGACTCATTTTTGTCTTCAACGCTCTTCCGAGATGTATCATCGCACTCGTGATTTTCTTGGACATAATGTCTTCTTGCAAACGTGGCAAGTAAACCCTCAGTTCTGAACGCACATTATTGTCAGAGGATGATTCGGTATCTTTGATCCTATTTTCATTATCTGGATCCTCGTTCTTCTGCATAGAAACTTCCACCTTCTTTTCTAAATCCTCTGAATATTCATTCAGCAAAGATCTGAATTCGTTCTTTGCACGATGATCTCTTTTGCGTTTGTCATTTTCTACAGATTCTTTTTGAATCTCATAGGTCATTTCTTCCTTCAACGGTATTACTTTTATTTCCTCCGTGCTAAGATTTTTCATATGCTTCTCAGTATTATCTCTTCTAAGATGTTCTTCAGTAAAGGCTTTTAATCTGCTCGCAAACTTTTCGTTTAAACGGGTCCCAAAGAGTACACTGAAAGCATTGTAAGCATTATCTACGTTAAGGAACTGAGCAACATCACCATCAGCGAAGTCCGTTGCGTTGGCCTTGATTTTATCTAGAAACATAGTGATTATCTTATCGTCATTTATAGATCGCTTAATGTCCGTGTACTCGCTCTCTTGCAAAAGCTGAAAATTCACATCTTGCATGTCATCCAGACTTCTCTCTTTTTTTTCTTTTTCTTTTTTCAGTTTCTCGTTGTCCGGCCGCTGATCTAATACTTCTTCCATAATATCGCTGATGATCGTCAAAATACTCGGCAAATTCTTGTTGTCTTTGATCTTCGTAGCTCTCCCTTCGCGAAAGCCATTGAAACTTATACCGATTTCACCGTTCCCATAACCCTTAAGCTTTAGGAAACCCATATCTATTTGAAATTTATCCTCCATCGCTGTCTTATACCAGTCCAAGAAAATATTTTCCATTGATTTTTTTCTCGCCAATAATTCCTTCTCGAAATCCTTTGTGGACATACCGAAGAAATTCTGTACTTCAGTTTCCATTGATCTTCCGAAACCAATAGGAAATGAGGGTAAGGACGGCAAGATAGATGGCACAATACTAGTAATTACTGGCCAGACGAAAATGCCCATGCATCTGATAAAGCTCAAGCTCTGTACGCATCGAACTACTCGCGATAGAAAATTGCGATTTGCCGTATGTTCGTTCAAATCTTCCACCAGCTTCAAGATTTCGTACTGATCGGCAGTTAGAGAATTTCTGATTGTATAATTTAATGTATCAACAAAATATTCCTTTGAATTATCTTTAGAGTTTTCTTCCAAAAATTTTTCAGATTTGGAAATATTAACTAGAAGCTGAAGAAAGTCGGATTCCGTGATGTTCGGGAACATGCTATCCATTGTCGTCTCCGAAATCTGTTCAATTTCTCCTTCGGTCTCATAGTAAGAATTTAATAATTGATCAGTACTTCTTCGTTTTCTTTCGTGTTTCTTGGATGATTCGCTTGAAGGAACGGACTCCGACAATGATTGTTGCTTAAATTCAGATAACTGGACTTTTTCCTTGGAATCTATGAGGATGTTTGATAATTGTCCAAGATACTTGGGGATGGTTCCTTGCTTGTCTAGGTAAAATAAACAAAATTAAAGATTAATGAACTGAATATTGAGAAGGGATGTCGATATGTGTTTAGCGGATAAGACTGATTCACCTACTGACGCAGTGTTCGAAGCCCTCGATTCTCCACTTATCTGGTTTGCCTGTTCCACTGCATGCGCAACTTTCGACTGAATTGTTTGCTCTTGAGACTTCAGCTCCTGCGGCTTCGGCTCCTGCAATTTCGATTCCTGCGACTTCGATTCCTGCAACTTTGGCTCCTGCAACTTCGACTCTTTCGGCGCGTCCGACAGGATTTGAATTTGCGGATAATTTATGCCGCCAAAGCTAGGCAATCCTGGAAACTGAGGAATGCCAGTTTGAATTCCACTCGGTATTGTAGGACGTTGAGGGAGAGGAAACTGTATGCCGGGACGCTCGGCGAAAGGATTTCCAGGAAAACTCGGGATCTGACCAGGGATCTGAAATTGACCTATACCAAGGATCTGACTGGCTCCAGGAATTTGGCCGGTACCTGGAATTTGACCTGCGCCAGGAATTAAGCTTATACCAGGAATCTGACCAGAGCCGGGAATTTGACTAATACCAGGAATTTGACCAGAACCAGGAATTAGGCTTATACCGGGAATCTGACCAGCACTAGGAGTTTGAAGCTGACCGAACAATTCTTCGAGGCTTGGTATACTTGGCGAAAATTGCTTCAAAATTGGCCAAGTGACATGCTGGGTGCAGGTCATGAAATTATTGCTTCTCACGCAGTCCAACAAGTTAGTTACATATTCGCGACGTATCAAATCCGGTATTGCTCTTTCCGCCAATCTGACAATATTCATCTCCTGAGCAGTCAAAAAAGTGCCTATCACAGGATTATTAACGTCTAGATAAGAATCTTCTAAACGCGGTGATGAGTTCTTACTCAGCAAATCTTTCAATGTACTCTCTATTTTATCCTCAATTGTTTTTATGGCAATCTTTGATATATTTTCACTCTTTTCATTGGACGTCTGATTATCGGAATAAGCATTGCGTAGTATGATCGATGATAAATCGAGTTTAGTTCTTGGTAGAATTTGAAAATTTTCAAAATTGGGAAAGTTTGGCAATCTCGGAAAAAATTGAGCAATTGTCGGCCAAGCTATATTCCTCGTACAATCGAGGAACGTACTCTCTCGAACACAAGCGATCATCCTCTCTACGAAGATTGGTCTTACTGATTCCGGTAATAGACTTTCGGCAATTTGAACGATATTACCTTGCTGTTCCGTAAAATAAGACGTTATATGCGGCGATCTTGAAATAATCATTGAAGGCAGGACTTCCGGCGTAGAATGTTGCACGGTTTTAAGTATTCTTAAAATTACACCTTCTGGATGTTCCGAAAAAATCGGATAAAATCTAGTATCTGTAATGGTAACAGTAGCATCTCCGTGCTGACCGACTTTCACATCAGTCTCCGACAACGGCGATGGATCAGTCAGATTCTGAGGTAATGTAGTCTTAGTATTGTTTGCTGCTTGAGGATGTCCTTCGAAATTTGGAAAGCTGGGCAATCTAGGGAAATATTTCGATAAACTCGGCCACAATACCGTCCTTGAACATCCTAGAAAATTGTTCTTGCGTATACATTCTATCATTCGATCGATAAAAACAGAACGAATTGCATCGGGTAGTAAACCCTCTGTTATCTTAAGAATAGTCAATTGTTGATCATTAAGCAGATGATCAAAGTGTTGCGTGCTGGTTATTTTCACACTCTGCTCATCTCTTACATTTGGCGAAGATAGCTGAATCGTCTTGAGAATGTTAAGTATTACCGATTCAGGATGTTCTGTAAATATCGGCACAAATCGGGTACCAGTAATACTAATCACAGGACCATTATTAGGTGAAAATTTCGTCCTAGAAATAATCTTCACGTTGGAATTCGTTTGCGATTTATTCCATTCCTGCTGATCCTTGATAGTTGAAATGTTCTTGTCTTTTAATGGTATTTGGTCTTCTTGTTTTGATGGTTGTTGAGCAGATGAGAAATCAGGAAATTCAGGGAAATTAGGAACGTAAAGAGCAACTGTGGGCCAAATGACGTATCTAGTGCAATTGAGAAAGTCGTTGTTTGCCTGGAGGCAAGACATAACTTGAATTACAAGAGGTGCCCGAGCCGGAGGTGGTACCATGCTCTCCGCTAATTGTAGTATATTAAGTTGTTTCTCAGTAATTGTTGCCAGAACAATGACATTTTCGTTGACGATTAAATGCGAATTTTTCGATGTCGCTTTCAGAGAATTATGTATCTTTGTTAAAATCTCCGTAACCTTGTTTTCTAATTCGCTGGATGCTTTAGAAGAAATTTCATTTTGGCGCGATAATAATGGAATCCGATTGGATAATTTTTCTGCACCAGCGGATTCAGATGGATTTTCAGTGACTAGCGGTGTCGTCGTAGTCGGTGGATTTGGTAAAGTCGGAGGAATCGGTAAAGTCGGTGATTGGCTTCCTCCTAAAATTGATGAAAAATCAGGAATCTGAAAATTTGGCAACAAACCGAAGAAATCGGGTAATTGCCAGTCCGGTAGCCACTCGGAAATATCCGGTAGATTGGGAATAAATTGCTTGACCGTCGGCCAGGTGGAATATTTAAAACAGGTTACATAATTAAATTCCTGAATACACTTAACAGTCTTCTGAACAAATTCTGGACGATACGCGATAGGAAGTAACTGTTCAGCCATGTGGATCGACAGTAATTGCTCCGGAGGAAGTATAGCAATGTAAGAATCTGTATGAGTGATAGATGGAGGAGGAACCTTCGCGTGCTCCTTCAAGGTATTCTGAAGAATGTTCACGATCACAGCTTCCGGCTTAGGCTTCCGCATTCTCGTGGCGTCAGCTTCAATGACTTCTGGAAGCTCGCCAGGAGTTCCCACAAAACTGGGAAAGGGAATGATAGGGTACTGCGGATACAACGGTATTGACGGATACCAATTCTGATAATCCGGAAAAACCGGCAGTGTCGGATAATGTTGTTTCACCATTGGCCAGGCAAAATACTTGATGCAGCTGAAGTACTCGAATCTACGTACGCATGAGAACATCCTGTCGGCATATTCGCGACGCCTCTCACCGGGTAAAAGTTTCTCAGCCATCTGCAAAATTTGGAGTTGGCCGATAGTGAGCAGTGCCCTCAGGGTTTCGTTCGATGGATCAATGAAAGTCGGCATCAAGTCGTAGGTGACTTTCGATTCCAAAGCACCCTTCAGAATGTTGAAAACAACGAACTCAGGCGTTATAAACCATGGATGATGAATGCTGTTCTCTGATCTCGCAGATTTGGCTTTGTTACCCTGAAATAAATTCATTAAGTTTACCTCGATTGGCAGATAATTCAGAGGCTGCTTAACTGATTCCGGGAGATTGTCAAGCACGACGGGCCAGACAAAGATGCGTATGCAGTTAAAGACACTGAGACCGCGAATGCATTCCCCTATATTTTCCACGAACGACTGGCGCTGTTTTGTCTGTACTAGTTGCTCGGCACACTTTATTATTTCCAATTGGTTTTTAGTCAATTCGGTCGCGTTTAAGCTAGCTAAATACGTTTCATTCGTAAGTGATTCCCGCGTTATCGCAATATTCTTCAAAGTATCCAATAACTGGTTTTCTGTAAATTTTGGAATATCAGGGAGCACTTCAATTGCCTGTTCTCTTAAATACTGCAAAAATGTTCTGTTCTTGATTTGTTCCTGAAGAAACGCAGCTTGATTCTTCCATTTTTGAAAACGGTTTAAATCGGCTTCCGTCGTTGAAGATGAATGATCAAGATTCTCACTTTGAGTTGATGTCACTTCCACGCTGCTACGTTGATTACGAATCTCTTCGTCTTTTTCAGCTGCAACCGCTTCAACCTCAACCAATTTTTCTGAAAGAAGACTCTCTTCATCAAATTTTTCCGACTCTTTCGCATCGTTACTGACAGATTCAAGTGCATCATTTCGTATAGATATTAATTTTTTTATTTGACCGTCTACAATCGATTCTTGCTCGCGACCAGGCAAATTACCTTCTTCAGCATTCAAATAAACAGTCGAACTCTTGTACTTGGACTTACCTTGGACTACACTGGCTCTATTTTCTCTGTTCAGATCCAGATCTTCGTCATCACCGATTTCTTCATTGCTAGAAGCCTCGTCGATCACACGTTTCTCTTGATTACTTTCAGTTTCTTCCACGACATGTTCCTCTTGATTACTTTCGGTTTCTTCCGTTTGAGCAAGCTGCAAGCTACGAAGCTCATTGCGTACGTCCTCGTTCACTTCTTCGATATTCTCTATTTGTGCCTCATCCAAATTATGTTCCGCTAAATTTTCGATCTGCCCCGTTTCTTCTTTGTTTAAATCTATTTTATCCGTGCATTTCAATTTAATATCTTCTAGATTTTCTCCAAGATTAGAAGAAGTGTCTACGTTCTTCTCTTCTTCTGGCTCCGCCCTACCTTCGGCATTCACGTCTACGTTTTTTACATCCGCATGTAATTCCTCGACATTAATTTTAATAGTATCTTCTTGTGAATCCTGACTGTTCTCTCTATTGTCCGATACATTCCGTTGATCCAGTATCGTCTCAGTATCATCAGACTCGAACTGAGCATCAAATCTTCGAATACCTTCATCCTTTTCCTCAACATTCTGTGCGACAGTCTCGCCATTCTGCGACACGGGCTTACCGGGAAGACTCACATCGTTTCGTCTTCTCTTCTTCGCTACGCTACCTTCATCACTGGCAGCTTCGGCCTGAATCTTTTCAGGATCCTCGATGAATATCTCTTCCTCTGAGTTATTTCTTCCTTCACTAACATCTTCATCTTCATCATGTTCTACTATCGTCAAGCTTTTTCGTGCTTGATCCACATCCTCTTTGTTTACGTTGTCAGAATCACTCACCTCTACCGGTTTCGAAATCTTATCATGATCCACAATGACGCTACCGTCATCGTGAGGCACACTTCGCGCTCGTGTGTGATGAAGGACGCAAAGCAGAAAGAAGAAACAAAGAGTCGAGCGAGGCACGAGCCGATAGATGCTCGCGGTTGACCGTGGGCGTCGAGAGTTGAGTGCTCTCATGGTCGCGGTCGAGAGGCGAATGTCTCGGCCACTTCTGAGCCGGTCTATGGTCAGCCATGCCTCACGCATGGTGATACACATACCATCGTCTAAAGCACGCCGACTGTAGCCAGTTCACGGACGAAGAAACGAACCTGTAGATGAATAACAGCTTGGCATTTCCATTTTTGCGATGCCCCTCTACGCTCCTACTTCGGGGTTGCGAGGTAACGAGCTCCACTGCCAACGAGTTCGCCGTGGCTGACCGGTTGCGTTTCCTGCGCGGAAATAGCAATGGCATCAGGTGCATCGATCGCTCGATTTATCTCAACGTGTAATTTCCTTAACGTAATTAATGCTACAAATTAGTCATACCGTTTGAACGTTTACGACATGAATTACTTGTCGCGAAGCTGAGGAAGTTTATTTACTTCAGATTATTTGACAATTATGATTTACAAGTACGCTTAGCGTAAGGAGCGATGTACTTGGAGAAGAGAACGAGAAAGCTATAAACATAGTTAAATGCACGGCATATACATTTTTACAGCACGAAGATTGACTTGTACACGCCATCAGGCATACTGAGAAATAGAATCTAAAATAAAAGCATAAATTACAATTTTTTTTACATTTCCTATAAATATCGTAACCTTATTTCCTATTAAAGATTTATGTAATGCATTATAAGCTATCACTTATAATTGTTTACTATTAATAGAAAATAATTATTGATTAATAATAAATTTTTATTGATATAGCTTATAATCATTTAGGAAAAGAAACATCTGCTTATAAATATGTGTGTGTGTGTGTGTGTGTGTGTGTGTGTGTGTGTGTGTGTGTGTGTGTGTGTGTGTGTGTGTGTGTGTGTGTGTGTGTGTGTGTGTGTGTATAATATCAAATATATTTCAATTACTGTCGATAGTAAACGATGTTTCTTGAAAAGATAAAAACTTATGACTAATTAATGCAGAAATAAAGTCATCGATGCAGCAAACATAGTCTTTAAATGAAAATTGGAAGAAGCAAAGGAATAGTAATCCGTAAATCTAAATGTGATACAGATCAGGTTTAACGTTTATATTTAAACAGTCTTGCTCTCGCGCTCTCTGCTCGCGCCAGTGTAAAGGGTTGAATTTTTAGTCCTTGAAGGAATCGAGACTCGTAGGAATGGTTAGGAAGAAGGGGCATTCTAAGGTGGGGAGTGGAGAGTAATGCATTTTTACAGCGAATTTTATTTTCCAAGATGGTCGGCACGATGCTCCCTACTTCTTCCCTCTCTTCGCTCCTTCCGTACTGGATTCACTGAGCAAAGACGCAATAAACCTGTATTGCCTTTCTTACTGTCTAGCTTACGGTGCGTCCACAACGTTTAATGCAATTTATTATTTTAATATCGATTCATGCAATGCTATTCTCTTTAACAATTTTGTCATCGATCATTTTTATATTGCCTTAACGCTTGTCTTCAATTCCTGAAATATTAATACATCTTTCTTACGCTGCAAGAAAGAGACATAAAAAAAATTGCATTGTAATTTTTTAATAATAATTTTGAACATATATTTTATATATTTACCTTATTAAAAACTTATGCTGAATTAACTTAATTGTAACTGTAAATAAAGCTGTCATAGATAAAGAATTGTTAAAAAGTGCACTATAATTTCTTTATAATAATTTTAAGCATTTTTTATGCTTTATTTATCTTACAGGTTTATCTTATAGAAATAAAAATTAATATAACCAGATAAAGCAATACTATAATTTTTGTCGGCTTTGTAACAAGCGTATTGAGGTAAACCACATCGATCATCAACCATGACTTTTCTTTGAGCTACTTACTAAAGCCAGACGGTTAATGAATTTTATGACGCATAATATTTATTCCTTGTAATGTCTCGTTATGAGGTCAGTCAGCAGTTATGTTAACTTAGTTAGGAAGCACAGTGCTTCGTTAAGGACGGCTGTTTGCAGTAACGTTGCACGCATAAGTGTCTACGGATGTTATGAATTTAGCAGATTGACGCGATGGTATCTAGGAGAATAAGCAGTACATGAAAACTAGTTTTAAAAAAATTTATCTGCATATTATTGGCAAGTGAATTTCAAACAGTAAAACTCTTGAATGGACATTATAAGTGTGTGCTCAAGTGTATGTGTTGAGAAGAATTTCATTGGAAAATTACGAAGCAATGCGTTCCAACTACTCTTAGTTCAGCCACTCCTTTTCAAGGTGATGGCTATGCGTGAACGGTCGTTGCACGATGACCATGACAGTGACATTACATGATAAAAAGTGAAAGACGATGATACGTATGTATCAATTCTAAAAGTTTTTTCATTATCAAAATGTAGCCTTACTTCAGTGAAGAATCTGCTATAAAAAAATGAGATTTAATAAATTTTATATTAAAAAGAATTTTATGTAAGTCATTAATTGTTGCAAAATACTCTCGAGCAATTATTAGTTAGGGATAATCTTTTATTGCCGTGTAATTTTATTAAAAGAAATACGGAATGTTAAAGAAAAAAAAACACATTTCTAACATTAGAATGCGGATCGTTGTTCTGTGGATTCTTCGAGGTGTTTGTAAAATCGGTACCTAAGAGGAATTTGAAAGAGGTGCGCAGAAAGTCGACGCGCAGCGAGCGCAATTCTCTTTCGAGTTCGAACCGCTCGGTTGGTTGGAGGGAATCATACGGTTGCTCGTGCGAGTCCGAATAACACGTATTTTGTGTAGTCCGACACAGAAGGTTTAGGAGAAGACAGAAGGAAAAAGGTCAGTCAAAAGAAAAAAGATCGTCAGTGTCGATGAGTCCGGGTGGTGGTAAACCGGTCTGAGAATGAAGGCGATTGGCCAGATCATGGCGTACATGCTATTGGCAACTGCATTTACAAAAAATATGTTTGCAATAAGTGCCACGAACATCAAATTTTCAAGAGACAGCAACAAAATCACACGATACAATACAACGAAACTAGAGATGAGCTCAGATATTGTAGCGCCTCTGAATCCTGACACCGATAGTCTTCGAAGTATTCTGGTTAACGTATTCGAAAGCAAACCAGTTCAAGGTAAGACATATTTTCATGTTTATTAATAAAACAAAAACGTAAGTTAGAAAAGTTATTTTGCAATTAGAATCAAAATTTGTGATTGTGATTGGAAATGTGATTATGAATACTGAATTTTTTGAAATTTGTATATAATTATTTAAAATAATATGTATCTACAAAAATTATGGATATATCCATTTATAATAGTCTCAATAGAGATTATATATTAAGATATATATTTTATATATATGTATAAAATTATGTAATGACTCAAAATAATATTTGTTCATAAAAAGTATGGATATGTCTACTTACAATAATCTTACAATTACATTAAAATTGTTATGCAGACATTGAGTCCCGTACTTTTGGGGGAAATAAAAGACTTCAGTTCATGCTGATGCCGATGATATACAAAATGGGAGTGATGATGACAATGTTGATGGTAATAGCAGCAATCTCAGCGAAAGGACTTCTCATAGGTAAGTACCATTTTTTTCGTATACATTATGAAAAGTGTCACCCTCACGAATGTATAACGGTCTCATGATTACCTTGTGGATAGCGTAACCTGCATACATGATTAAATGACATTGCTGACCTATTTATTGCATATGAATTCAAATCAATATTAAATTTACATTCGAGATTTTTTTATCCAGCATTTCTTATTTATTAAATTATTTATTTATTTTATTTAATTTTTTAAAAAAGTTCTCGTTATATGTTTCTCGTTAATATTGATCAATTATTAGATTTTATTTTTCATCATTGCGAATAATAAAATCTTAACAATAGTTAACAATTGTAACTTGTTGGCAATCGTAGACTTTTTTTTATTATAATTTATATGTATTTCTCGATTGATTTGATTTACTTATGTAATCAGTTCCAAGTTTCCATCAGTAAAACTTAATAATGTGTATTAAGTTTTACATGATTTTTTTTATTTATAAACGGCAATTAATAAACGGAAGTCTTATTCTGCATTTCACTACTTTCAGGCGCTATACTGCTACTATTTAAACTCAGCACCTTTCTAGCGAAACTTCATTCAGGCTGGCACGCACCATCACCACAACCATGGCTATCACCGCAACCAGTTCATCTGCACGTTCACAACGCTTTTCCAGTTCATCCACACATTCATCCACAACTATACCAAAATTGGGATTCAAGTGGCCCCGTATATGAGGACCAGTATTACTATAAAGGATAGAATTGTACACTAAAAGGACGATTTTGCGATTCTAAAATATATAAAAATTTAGCTATTAATTTTTTTATTAACAGATCTGAAAATAATTTTGTTAGAGTATTAAAACAATTATGTAGGATGTTCAAACTGGTTTCTAGAATATCAAAAATTTTTGTAATATTATTTAATATATTTCAGATTCTCGCGTAATTATTTTAATGGTTCAACAAAATTATTTTCAGATCTGTATTTATTTAAATGTTTGGCATATTTCAAACAAAATCGTTCTTTTCGCTTATGAATACATATTCCAACCAAAAGATTTATACTGAAAAGTCATTTACTAATGGTCATAATAATGGTCATATCAAAAGGCATAATAGTCATTGATAGAAGCTACATTATTTATATAATTTCTGAGATAATTTTTGTCTTCTTGTACTAATTTTCAGTGATATTATGAATACCTGATTTCTTCCAGTTACAGATGTTAATATTTACGATGGCATACTAAAAGAAATATTTGGTATGAATAATCATTATATTGTTCATATGTGAATTACAAAAACTTTCTTATTTTAAATTAAAAAAACTTTCTTATTGTTAATTTAAAAAACTCTCTTATATATTTTAAATTAAGGAAGTTTTCATAATTCATATCATAAAATAAATGGTTATTCATATGAAATATTTCTCTCGGCATACTTCTTCGCCATCCAGACGCTATTTATTGGAAGCACACACAAAACACACACACACACACACACACACACACACACACACACACACACACACACACACACACATACACACTACTTGTAGAAGAAAGAATATA
>NW_012130073.1:3699630-3700344 GCF_000143395.1 Atta cephalotes
AGACACACACAACAACACACACACACACACACACACACACACACACACACACACACACACACACACACATACACACACTTTGTGAGAAAAGAATATCAATTTTATAAGTACTCTCTAGATTTTTTTACACTGTGACACATACAGAGTGACCGATTTCCTTGTGCATTTCATTATAAATTAAGTATATGCAGATATACCAAAGGAATTTTTTTAAATATAATTATAAGTTCATATAGAATATAAAGAAACATGAAATTCCTTTTCTAAAGGAAATATAGCGTTTTTATAAATATGTAATTATTTATTAATAACTTATTATGTATTATTTATTAATAATTTATTATTCAAGTAAAATGTTTATTACACATATGTGAGATGTACCATACGATGTGCCTTCAAAATACGTAAACAAATCAGATAATATCCTATGCATATTGCATGGCAAGTTAAAAGAAATACATACTCTCTGCAATTATCTTCATCAAGCAATAATTATATAGAAAATATCAATTTGGTCTCTAATTATGAAAAATATGTAGATCTACATTTCAATAGAAAAAACGAAAAGTATTTATATATTTAAGAAGTACACACATACCTCATGATATAAATAAGGAAATGTATTTACGTTACACTGGATTTCCCATAATTTTTTATTGTAATATATATATATATATATATATATATATATATATATATATATATATATATATA
>NW_012130073.1:3702757-3718628 GCF_000143395.1 Atta cephalotes
ATATATATATATATATATATATATATATATATATATATATATATGTATATGAATTACACGGTGAATTTCTTATAACTTTTTATTGTAATATATTTATAAAATCTACATTTATTTTTAGACTTGTATATATTTGTTAATATCTCGTATGTTTTCTGCTTTTTCTTTTACTTTTTCTAAGTCGATAAGAAATCTTATATTTTCTCCAAATTAAAATTCAAGTTTATTAAATACGATTTTTCTAATAGAATTTTAATCATTACTAAAATTTGTTAAAATTTATGTTTATGAAAGAATTATGTTGATGAAAGAATGTAACGAATTCTGAGCGAATTATTCTAGTTTATTCCGACATAAATAACACTCTCTGGTAAACGAGACCCAGTTTTCCCGATCTAACCCGGCGTGGGGTATCTGACGAATAAAAAAGTAAAATATCTCTGCTGCGCTTCGCGTAACGCGGTGCAGTCTACATGGCAAGTGAACAGAAGACGCACATATTGGAAAGCAGAACAGTATTTCTAAGAGTTTTCTTCGGTATTTTTACATTCGTGAAATGTTAACTTTAATTAAATGTGAACGAATATTATCACTGATGACACACATAATGAATTAGTAATAGTATAATATAAATAATTATCGTGTTATATCATGTTATATGAATGTGGATCTAACATCGTATAATTACGTGATTTTACATAGCACAAGATAATATATTTGAAAACACAAAGTAAGTTGTAAAATAACTTAGTATAATAATAATAATAAATCTTTATTAAATGTTTATTAATTTTACATATAAATAATTATAAAAAATATATGGATTTATTATTTTTTTATCTTAATATTATACATAAATTTAATATAAATATAATTATCAAGAATACATCTTAATTTTCAATATGCATATTTCAGTAATAAATCATTGTAAATTCGAGGACATGAATGGGACCAAGTTCTTCATTTGCATTATCTGGTTGGTAACATTGTCAAAACTATTAATTCGCGCTGAAGAGAAACTGAACAATTGCCAAATCAGCTTCAACAAAACCCAAAATTTGAAGATCTTTCCAGGAATCAAGTTTTTTTTAACGGACAGTGAAATCAGTATTCATGTGAGAATTCACGACCTATTACGAGGTATTGACAGTACTTTATTTACTTTTGCATTTTATGTTTGAAGAAGATTAAGATCTCTCTTCTTTAGAGACAGAAGTGCAAACTGCAAGAAACAAAGAGAAGAAGAAGAATCCTTTACAGAAACTTGGATTTATGATGATGATGACACCATTTATTATGCAGGTTTCTTGTTTATTAATCTTATTATAACACTTCCCGCTAGAACAAATGATAAACCTGTCTTATTTCAGATACTTTCCTTACCGGGCGCTATAGCAAACATTAAAATGTCACTTCTAAGGAGTATTATGGTGGCACAGTTAGCAATTGCTATAATGATCTATAATTTAATTAAGAGCTCTCAAGACTCGGAAGTAGTGGTGGTCCATAAGCCGTATCATCATATACACTATCGTCACGGTTTTCCCGATGATATCGAAGACGAATGGTTTGGTAGATAAAATATACGAATGAGTGTGATATCAATAAGAACAATATATTTCTCGTGATACTGCTATGTCGCTTTCCAAAGCGACACATTAGAAAGTATGAAGCACATCTGTGATATAGAGATCGTAAAACGCGATGCAAAATTTATTTTTAAAATTTCAAAATTATTTATATGTCTTTATATATAATTATTAAATTATTTTTAAATTATTATTATTATTGTTATATATCTATTTAATTATTATTATTATTTTATTTATTAAATTATTTTTTACACATGTTATATGTTTTTTTATTTGTGAAAAAATGTAACTCGCAATATATGAGAAAATATATTATTGGTCTTTCGTCGGCTGCGTACTCACCTATCCGCGTTTTTGCCTCGTATTGAACAGAACTGTCAATATCAAGATGTCGGCTGACCTACTTTGAGCTTCCACATAACGGCATTTTGGTCCAGATTCTCACATTCGCGTGCAGACATACCCATTCAAGATTTCTCATTTCTCTCTCGGTAAATTCGACATCGAAATCGAAATGAGAATTCCATCGCACTTCTCGCGTTGATAAAAATATTCTTATGACAGCAGAAATGTAAATGAAGTTCTTATGCGCGAGCAAGAAGAATGCAAAAATACAAGCTAATCATAGCGTAATCGGAAATTTCGTCAACAAACTGAATCTTCGAGACGTCGATATTCGCTATGCGTATACGTGCTAGAAACCCACCTTCCGCGATTGGTATTGTTGGTATTGGTATGCCACGAGGATCATCGTTCCTAAATCGACTTCGCAGTACAAATCAGATCGGCATGCCGTTTTCTGGACTACAAAATGCATAATGCACCACGCGCACCCGGCAAATAAGAATCGAACATTCGCTTATCACGAACTGCTTGAATCATGTAAACATAGAATTACGTGAAGGAATTTAGATCTCTTTTATAATTCTCCAATAATTCGATATTCCACAAAGTGGAAACGAGTTCCTAATTCCTGTTCCAAATCGAAAAAGTCGAACGATTGAATATATTAAACTAGTGAACAAGTATCAGAACAAGTATTTTATTGCACAAGTTTCACGATTGTAAAAGTTTTAATATCTATTGTATATTTTTAGATTATCATCAAAACAGAATTTTCTCTCACAACTTTATCGACTTATTAGTTAGATATTTCTATATGTCTGATTGTACTTTTTATATATCTGATTGTACTGTGCAGTTTTGAACTACACGATGTCCAAATTTTGTCTTCAACATTGCTTACCGTGATTTGTAATGGTGTCACTTTCGATGATTATTCAATTTCTAATCTTGTCAAGTCCAATGCATCATATATTCAAATAAAATTTCAGAGGCACAAATTTCGAATCGTCGCGAATCACCTGCGAACGGCCCTGATTCTCAATTTACCGTAATGTTCCATTTACGTTTGGGCGATTAAAAACGAGAAAAAGATCTCCAACCATAATATAATGGTTGATATTTTATCAGAGCAACCTTTCACGATTTTCTCAATCATTTATTTTAGTCAAAGCAAATCAGATGTTAATGAGATTTTCTTAGAATATGTCGTATACTTTGCATAATGTTAAAAAATGTAAGATTCTGCTGACATTATTCGCAGTGTCCGATTAGCTAATCTATGTGCATTGAACGTTCATTAATTTATTATATTTAGCATCGTCCAGCACTCCCAGCAGCATTCGCTTCTTATAAGAAACAACCATCGATCTGACAGCGTTATGTGTGAGAAGATAAAACGAAAGGTCATCTAATAAATACACGCGCTTATGTGATCAATGTAAATGTCTCTTCGTGTCTGTTAACGTCCATTAGAAAAAAAAGTATTATTCTGTCTCTCAAAAAGTCATCTGTGTCATCAATAGCAATTTAAATTAATTCTATGCAGTAAATTTCAATTATTTTGACAGAATAATCAATAAAATTTAGATAATAATTTAACTTTAATTAAAAAAGATTTATTAAATCTTTTTTGTTAATAGATATTAACAAAAGGAGAGGAATGTGAGAAAATTAAAAATTATATTAAATAAAATAAAAAACGATATATTATGTGTTTACTAAATAACTTGCATAAAGTCTAGACAAATATTTACCATTTTTCCTATTTGTAGCTCTTATAACTTTCTCAAGTAGAAACGTCATCCATAAAATTTAATGTTATGTCACAGGCAGCAATATGAAATTTTAAAACGGAGATTGCAATCTATAGCCACGATCCACTCAATTCACGACCATTAATGATAACCGTGCAATTATCTCCCAGTCGAGTCTGCAAAATGTGTGAAAGCTCACTGAGAAAAAGACCTCCCGATTTTTTCGTCTTGTTCCTTTCACACTTTCCTCTTCTCCTTCGTCGTCAGATCGTTTCATAGATAACTCGCGGAGAAGACGAGAATATTTTTCTCGTTTATTACATCACCACTGTATACTCGGAGGATTCTCCTCGTTCCTGCCATCATTCAGTCGTGTGAACTCGAAGCCGCAGGGATCTTCGCAGGATGTCGTCCTTCGTGGTGAGGATCCAAGGCCGGCGAAGGAAAATACTTGTTATCATATAATAAAAAAAACACGCGATTTTCAGTTGCAGAGGAGATGCGATCTTCTGTGTCTGCTGTGCTATCTAATCGCGCAACATCTTGCCGTCGCGGACGATATCAGACCTTACGAGTTCTCCTTCAACATTGTCGATTTTCAACATAGATTTGAGAAGAAAGGTATACCAATCAAAAAAAGTGTCAGGCGAGATTCTTATGATTGCAAATAATTAGTGAATTAAAGAATTCTTAGAAAGAAAAATAATGAGATTAATAACGTTTTTGTGTATTTCTTTGTTGAGACGCTGAGGGACTCATTACCGGAGAATATGGCTTTATCACAGCCGATGGTGTCTACCACGAGACTGGATATAAGACCGACAAAAATGGGGATTTTATTATCACAAAACAAAGAAATCGAAAAATAACGAGTCGTAAGTTAAGTGCTTATTGAAAAGATAAATTTTATGTACATTCCGCTCTAAACGTTTCATCTTGGTTTAACAAGTGAAGGACGCGCAAGAGATATTCAAGGATAGACCGGAAGCAGCGAAAAAATTAATCGAAGCCATAATGAAAGCCTGCAGTGGCTGTAAAATACCAATAAAGCAAGAAAACGATCGACCAAAACCTGTGAAGACAGTCACGGAATCACCGCTGCAGAAGAAGATGGAGCCGATATTGAAACGGATGATGAAGATATTAACAGGTAATACAAAAAAGAATAAAAAAGAATTTGTGAGCGTTAAAACAGGTAATATTATATGTATAAATTTACACTCTTCAATTTTACAGCCAATACGTCTATTAAGAGTTTCTCGGAGGAGAAAAATAAGTTTATCAAAAAGGAGGACATCACAAAAAGTATGGTGCGAGCTGCGAAAAAATTGCTATCCGAAGAAGATAAACTTACCGTGAATGATCAAGTCCTGGAGAAAATGGCAGACGATCTGTACTATCAGTTCAATTATACGATAACATCACATGGCCATCATGAAGACGGCTATCGCAGCGGAAGAAAGAACGGTAGCTATCGGTCTCCAAATGAAAATGGTATCGACACACAGGTGAGGTATTTATCAAATGAATTCGGGCATCAGCCCAACATCACGTTCGTTCCGCAAGCGTACGCGGCTGATGAGAAACACGGTCTCAAAGGATATTCGTTTCGTTGGTATTGGTCGTAAATTCGCAACTTTATATGTAATGCAATTTTACTTTACTCAAGATTTATTACTTATTAAATGTGCTAACATTTATTTAAATAGTATGAGCCACATCTAGAAATGCACAAGTTTCCAGTTTTTGAGGTTTATCGTTACTTGAGACAAAATAATTTATTACGCAAAAAATAAATAATTCATTGAGATAAAAATAATTATTGTAAAATATATATGAATATTCTGATAATTTCCTGTATAGTATAAAATAATTTATTTTCGAAAATGTAATTTTATTCATTATTTTTTAACTATCTTCTGGACATGGCTTTTTTTTATATGTAATCCATTTACGAAAGTAGATATAATTTAGATTATGTTATATTACAAATTCACAATAAATATTACAATATATAATCTTTGTAAATTTATGCGATTTCTTTCATTTCTTTTATTTGGAATCTTCGATGAACACCAAAAATAGATCGTAAAGTGTACGTACAATCATTCTTCAGTTTCTAACAAGAATGAAAACGGTATGCAAGCAAAAATGTAACAAGAGTAGTAAACTTGGTTAAGCTAGTCTGTAATTAGGAATATCATTAAATTTACACTTTTTTTAATTTTCTACGAAAAAAATTAACACTTATTATACTCACATAAACGTAATAAAACTATTGTTTATACATACCTAGTAAGAAATGATAATGGAATTGACAACATCGAATCGATGTTGATTCAACGTCGAAACCATCAAATCGACGTCAATTCGACATCGATTTCATTGTCATTTCTCACTGGGTATGTATATCGTTTGGTCAAGTATTTGTTACTTTGCATCAACCAGATGGTTTGGAGATCATTATTAGAATGACTCGAAATTCATATTCGGAGGGATAGCAAACTGTGATGAAACTGTTACATAAATAATAACGAGATAACGGTAACGATAGTATAGCTCATGAGGTTGACATTTCTGACAAAGCACGTTACACTCAGTTTGCATGGTTACCCTTTTTCTCGAATTACGCGTGTACATATCAGAAATGATATGTACACTTTTTTCTCCGTATATGTATAAAAAAATTTAAATCCTAAAAAAAACATATTAAATGGCTGATTAAAGAGACCTTTGCGCGGATAAGCCATATTTCGTTTCATTCTGACAGATTACATACAATTTTACATATATGCAATGTAATATTCACGCACTACTACGCTTATTACATCACGTAATTGATGATTAAAAAACGACGCAAGCAAATTACGAAAAGGGCGAATGTAATCATAGTGAAAGGTAAGATGAAAATTCCCGAATGATCGATGCATAATTCACGAAACCGGTGCCTCTACATGTTCCGGGATTGTGTTAATTAACAGCGCAAAAGCCATTGAGACACGTTGTGACAGTCGAGTTGCCACAACGCACACTGCGAGGCTCTGAATTTCTGAAAAATAAATTACTATTCTTATGATAATTAAATGAACGTTAAATGAACGTTCAATTTTTTTCAGTGAAAGGCTTGTAGACAAAATAGACTTAAACAAACAGTGTATCAGCGAGATAATTAAATATAAGACAATTAAATTAAACAAACCAAATTCGATAAGAAAATATAGAGCGATGAATATTCTGATATATGTGATGAATATGAGATATGTTCAAAGGTATATTGAACATGTACGAGATTCAAGCATTTTTCAAAAGCAGCTATTTCTCTCTATAATTTGATTCTTCCTTGTTCTTGAAACGATAATAAAAGTCAAGAATTGGGTTAGCATGTGTTGTCGAGCAAGTGAAATTTTTGTCGGTCCAAGTACTGTTAATCGCGTGTGCCAAGTTGCTCGTAGACTTTAAAAAAAATGCGTTGCCATGTATCGCATTCCGAATTTTGTCCAAGTTTTTTGATCGTCTAATTAAACTTACTCTTTTTTTTAATTTTTAGAACTAAAAAAAATAAAATTAGTTAAACTGAAATTAAAATTAAATTATCCGGATAAAAATGTTATATATATGGACATATAATTATATAATTATATATAAAATATGTTAATTTTTTATACAATTATATATATATTTATATATGAAATTTTTTTCCGGGTACATTGACAGAAACAGACATAAAAAATTATAAGAAAATATATCCTCTATTTTGAAAACACTTTTTAATAATAATGTATAAAAACACTTAATAAAAATAATGTATTTGCATTGTTCATAATCATTTTTGGTCTCAAAAAAATGACAAAAATTTAAAAATAAGAGAGAAATAGAAATAGAATAGAAATGGAAATGTGATAATGAAATATGATAATGAAAATGAAATTTATCATGATTTCATTGATTCTTCATGAATAATTTTTCATGTATTGATGACATAGATCATTGTATAGAGTCAAGTATTTTACTCTATCAAGTTAATTTCCATTCGATAATTTACGGATCCTTAATTTTTATGGGACGACACCGTAAGTTTCGTCGTGGCGAAAAAGCCCACCACGGTAGAGGGGTACCCGCTAGACTTACATGAAACCAAACCCACTATTGGCGGAAGTTGAAATGGAAGGGACACCAGTCTCATATATGTTCGATCACGCACGCTCCACAACCACTTCGAGCCTGTGACACGCGGTCCAAGGCTACGATTGACGGTCAAGATCAAAGAAAAAAAAAACGAGAGGGTGACGGAACCTAATCGTCAGGAAAGTTATCACGCGATTTTCGTGGTGATAACGGTGCGCTTCGATCAGTGAGAATCGTCAAATTCAACGGAAAAGGCAGGCAACCATGAGGATAATCGCGCTGGTTCTTTTCTTGGTCCTCGGACTCGCTTTACATGCTCATTGCATGGCAATGGAGAGGAGCAAGCCAAAGGAGGAAGGTATCCTGGGGTGTATATTCACCAACAACGCCAGAAGTTGCCTCAGGACGAGATTAGCCCGTGACTTGGACCAAATCGAGTTGGAAGTTACTGGGAAAAAAAGCGAGCCACCGATGAGCGCGGTGATCGAACAGGCTGGCAATGTCATCGCTGAAGTCGTTGATGATCTGCAGGAGAATAATGCGGAAGAAATCATCAAGGAGGATGACGCTCAAAATGACAATATAGGTGAAAATTAGAAATCAAATAGAAATATTATTACACAATCCAAGGAAAACAAGAAAATGAAAATAATGTTATATTGAACGATCATGACAAAAAGTCAGTTGACATGAATTCAATAATCAATCAATATGACGTTTTAACTTTCTTGTTCTCTTTGAGTTGAGAAGAGAGATAATTTCAATATCTTCCTTATCGATTCTTTTATATTAAGTATATTATGTTTTTTATATTAATTTATTTCTATTATTTTTTATTTCTTAATTAAACTTTCTTATCGTTCTATCAATTATTTCAAATTTTCTTAGTTTTTTTAATAGAATACTGTCCAAAATTATATTCTAATGTTTGATGACGTATAATTCTTCTAAAATAATATAAACCCTTGCTGACTTTCGTATAAACAAGGCATCACTGAATTGTGTGTCAGCATAATTAAGCTGTCATAGATCGAGATCGACGATTTCGCAATTCAGATTTCTAATCGCGATGAGACGGCACGTGGAACGCGTGTAAGGTCGTCTATACACATCGTATCTTCTTTCGCACTTCCCGAGAAGCACCGTTGGACAAAGTCGGTTAACTCTTTCCAAACTCGTAACTGCCTCCTTTATTGGAGATGTAACAACGGGAAGTCAGTTCATCTAGAGTGCACTGAAAATTACTGTGATGATTTTCTTCTCTATTACATATCTTATTTTTCTATCTTATTTTTCCGAAACCATGTCAGTATTTAAATAAAATAAAAAGTATAAGAAATAATTTTTTTTTGTAATAAAGTACTCAGCTAATTGCACTTATGTCATATTCGTTTTTTATTAGGAAAAATGTAGATAATATTCAATATCCTTTTTGTGCATTTGGCATATATTTTTTAAAAGTTTTTTTTAGATTAAACTTATCTACAATAATTAATTTTTGGTACGTATGATTTTCATTTACGATCAACATTTATATCACAATATTATCATATTATTCAATGTTATATAAATAATATATTATAAATTACTGCTTTCTTTAGCTATTAATTAAATATCGTTATTAATTATAAGACAACCGACAACTTCATAAACAGAAGTACCGTTCGATACTCGGAAACGAAGCCAACAAGAAAGGAAGTAGTATTGAATGAAATCTATGAATGAACAACGTTCAACTATGTATATTTTAGATCGATGTGGGAAAATCACATTGACAAGGCGAGGAAGTTTCGTGGATTCGAAAAGCGTATATCATGATCATAAAGTGAACGGACCGCCGTTATTTGCATAACGTTTAAACATCGAACGTCAATGCAAACGTAAATATTATAGCACAAGGCGAACCGCAAGTTAACACTTTATAGGACTCACAAAGTTCCCGTCTGGGTCACTAGCGAGTTGTTTAAATGTTTTGCACGCAATTGTGCTCGTGTGCGCGTATCGCCGACATTGTAAAGCAGTTTACGCTAATTTAATGTCACGACTTAGGTAAATCGACGGTAACGGTACCGATTGCATCACTCGCCATTTTCTTGGCTATCTTTTCCAGCTAAAATCAACAAATGCGAATCATATGAGAGAAAAAGAAATAAGTACTCCGCAAACATATAATTCGTAAAACAAAACACGGAACGTCGCGTTTGTATCAGGATTGTTCTAATAAGATATTAATCATTGAACCTAGCAAAAAAAGAGAAAAAAACCAGAATTTATACTAATGAACAATAACAGTACCAGGAATATTATCTTCGTTATCTTTTGGAGCGTACAAAAAACTGTACGGTACTTCCAACGTAAATTGCCAACAAATTGAATAATTCGACAAGCATTACGCTAATTCGCTACGATTCATATCGATTTAACATTCCGCCAATGAGGAAAAGTGGAACTAGGTATCGATTAAATTTTGCAATTCGCTATAGAATCCACTCGGAGATTAGCCTGATCATTAGAGAACGGAAGAGACATTTTTTTCATATTATGAAAAAATTCGGCCGCGAAAGCAATCCACGTGACTCTTTTTAAAAGAAAGTTGTACTGGTTGCGGACGATTACGTGGCGCATGAGACGAAAGGTTATACTCCAGGTTAAGGTTTGTAGGTCAACCTGCGCGGAGATCCTCGAAGTACGTTTGCCAGATTGCGAGCTTTGATTAAGATCGATCCATATCGTAAATTTTCACAAAAGCATAAATTTTCATAAAATTATTTCCGATATTCGCTTTCACTTGCAATTATCTACTCGCGTTCTAGAACTCCTTTTTGCGCATAGATTAATGTCACAGTAAATTGTAACAGAAACATGTACAATTTTTTTTTAGAAGAGGCGCGTAAGAAGAAGTTCAAGAAGAAACATCTGCAGAAAATTCTGGGATTAGTGATGCTGCTAAAAGCGAAACTCAGCCTGTTGCTGCAGCTGATAAGCACTCACTTCCAGTTCAAATTCTTCATTATCGCCATCATCTCGTTGATACTGAACGCTGCCAGATTCTGGATAGAGATCAAAAAGCCTTCTAAAGTTATCTACTACGAGCATGCACAGCATCAGCATCATTACGATCACGACGATCACGGTTACTGGGGAAGATCATCGAATGAGACGCCTCATGAACTCGCGTACCGCTCTTACGCACCTATGGACTGATATCAAAATCGCATAAATTTGACCGAGAGGATGATCATTTTGCGCGAGAAAGATCAATGAAGAATCGAACGATGACGCAAATTTCATCGCAATATGATTATCGTTTCACTACATCATTCTTTATTTTTATTTTATAGTTAATCTTTAGTTCAAAAGTCAGGAAGTATCTGCGACATGACGTCGATATTTATACATTGTATAGTATTTATTTATTTAATTTATTACATGCTATGTTGGCATATATTACACGATCATCTTGAATTTCACTTTAATTAATGATGGATGATCTAAGATTTCTCTGACCTCTAATTATCATATATAAAAATAGTACTTTTTAATCGTCTTAAGTCATACCAAAGTTACTTACGAGTACCTGTTCTATCTCGCCACAAAGAGATTTTCTTAGGATCGACTACTATTTTAATTAAAAGAACATACTATCACTCGTATCGTGACTCAACAAATCTTCAAGTTTAACATTCTCTCTTTGAATGTTTATCTCATAATATAAATATATATATGTAATAATAGTAGAAAAATTATACATTCTATTTATAAAAAAAAATTCTTTGTGAAAAACAATAATTTATAATTGCAATTTTATAGAAACATGTACGTATTAAAAAATTTTGATAATAAACTGTACGAGTATACGATTTCTCTGACATGTGTTCTTTTAAGACATGATTGCAGATGCTACGTTTATCGACGAAAGAAAATGAAAACTCATCACGTTGCTACAGAGAGAAACTTTGGCGATTCACAAATCGCACGACCTTCTTCAGTCGCACTGATGGACCATCCTGAAATCTTTGTATTCCTCGTCATAGCACGATGGATAATGCGACTGGAATCCTTAAGGAGCGGCGATACTTTCAGGGTGTTCACCTTGCTACTGATCATTTCAATGATAAACGTACGAGATTTGTGCAATGGCTCATCGATACTCCATGAACCGCAGGAAGAAGTTTCTTATGAAAGAAACGTGTATCCGACATTTTTTTTTAGAAATCCTAAAATAAAAAATAAAGAAACGCTCTTTCTGTAACTTATATAAGTTTGCAGAAATAAAAATATCCATTTATTTAATTAAAAAAGATATGAAGAAACAGAAACATATATATATATATATATATATATATGCATAATCTATTGTTTTAAAATAATCTATTGTTTTTTCCTATGAATTTGATGTTATTGAAAATATCTATATTTAATAATAAAATTTATAACATATTTTCTTTACTTGACTTGCATTTATTTTGAATAGATTAATATCTACAAATATAAAAATCACATATTTTCCATGTAGAAATTATTATTGCCCAGAAACTGCTACGTTTTTTTTAGGAAAGAATATAACATAGAAAAGTTTTGCTGAAGCATTTAATTTAGCTAGATATAAATTTAAAAATAATTTTGTTTGGACCACCAAAATAATTATATAGGACACTCGAACTGGTTGCTATATAGAATGTTAATACTTGCAATATTACTTGTCATGCTTGAATTTCTTATATAATTATTTTGGTAGTTTAATAGATTAATATCTATAAAATTATTTTCTAATAAGATCTAAATTTTTAGATGCTTCAGCAAAATTTTTCTTTCTGTATACGTAAGAGTATCTTTTCACATTATCGATAACCAAAAGCAGCGATTTTGTAATGGGATACATTTTCTCATTGATACTATTAAGTATTCATATCCCGAAAAAATGCCGTTCGCGATGCGGCCTTAACGAAGATATGGTCCGGCTGGGACTGCCCTCGAATTTTGACGGCTAAATTCATGAGAAAAACGTCCCGTCTTCGATTGGAACGCAGCCAATCGCGGAATGGGACTAATGTGTCATGTTTGGGGGTAAAATAGGTGACGGTATAGAAAGTAAATCCATGAGGTTGACAGAAGAGTTTGACAGAAATTTGAATCGCCACATAAGAATTTCGGCACGTTTATTCGCATGACATGTAATTTATATCCGACCTTCGAAGTGCCATCTGTTTCTTTAGAATCCTCATAGATGATTCAACATACTTGAAGATTTTTTTAAAATAATCCTTTCTCAATAGAAGGATCGCTCTGACTGTTAATGTCTTGATAAACTAACAATTGTCGTTGTTATGCAAATGTTTTGCAAACATCATCGTGTTTCATAATTAAACATAATTATTTTTTAATATACTTAATGCACAATTATTTTTAAAAAATTCGAAAACAATTGCACGGAATTATTTATAATCACTGCATTGGTAAATCCTACTCAAAAATTTAATACTGTATTCAGTTAAGTTAACACCAGATTGAAAATGAGCGAAAAAACCAATAAATTAAAAAAAATTCTTTTAAATATTATCATGTACGTGATTTTTTATGCAAAAAAAATCGTTGACCATGCCACTTCTTTTCGCTGTTAATATAAATAAAAATTGCCAAATGAGCACATCATCAAGCCGAAAGCATTTGCGGCATTTGCATCGGGCCTTCGAGGATGATGTGGACGTCTGACGATGGTCATTGGCAGACCAAACGTGATGGATTTACTGATTTCAATATACCAAGAATCGACCATTCATACAATATTCAAGATCTTTACGCAGAGTTCACTATATAACACCCTTCTGCGAATCACATCATCAGTCTTCTCAAGATTCTCGAACATAGAACTACAATAAAATATCGAGGAGCCAACGGTAGTGACAAGGGACCACCAGCACTTGAAGATATAACACAAGAAAATACCGCGATAATAAAATCATCTCACTAAAATCATGACACGGGAAAAGCTCTTTGCCGTATTGCTTCTCGGTCTTCTCGCGATAGCTCTTAGTTTGCCTCAGCAGCCGAAATCCAAGAGGCCTACTCCAGTATTTAAGGTTTTTAGAAATATTGATATTTTTGTATTTCTCTTCACCAACAAATTCTTCACGGATTATCGCATACGTGATTTACGATAATCGAACTTTGCAATAAACTTTTCTAGCAACCTAAAACTGGTGGCTTGCTGCTTCCCGACAACGCAACGCTCATTCGCGAGAACATCGTTGACACCTTTTCATGCCAGGATAGAATTTATGGTTATTATGCCGACATGGAGAACGAGTGCCAAGTGTTTCACGTGTGTATGCCGCAAACGAGAGGGTCAATTAGATGGAGCTTCATTTGCCCCGGCGAGACAGTTTTCAATCAAGTAAACTAATATAGTATTGTCGCAAACGTTTCGACTTACAAAGGGTGTCTTCCAACACTCAGTACAACACAGTGATCATTTCATCCTTATTTAACATTGGCGAACAACAAGAATATAATGATGCACCGTGTCTCTTGTTGGAAGGCATCCAAAGTCTTCCTCAGTGCTCGCAAATAATTATCACCCCTAAATAAACTATTGAATTATAATAGGATGATAATTATTTGCGACAATGTATATATAGAAATAAAGTAATTGTCATGTTTAAATACCAATACCATTAATGCTTGGTTATAAATCACGATATCATTTTATTGTGGAACAAAATTTGATTTTGCGTTTCGACATATTCAAAACGACATTTTTCAAAACAAGAAAAAATTAAGAAATATTTTCATTCTGATATCAAAAACAATTTATTTGTTCTTTTAAATAGAGACAGTACAATATTCTGATTTATTTATAGGCAACATTCGTATGTACACAAACGGAAAGTTCGATACCATGCGAAGAATCGGAAAAATATTACGTTTTAAACGAGGATATTGGAAAGGAAGTGGAAGAAGAAGAAGAGGCGGATCAGGATCGAGGAAAGAAAAATGCGACGAAGATTTTGGAACCTGAAGTAGAAACAGTGTCAAAAAAGTCATTCTCGAAAAATTCGAGATTGCTAAGTGAAGAGAGCTCGTTTCGACTTTAAAAGAGATGTATTTTTTCTTATTTGAAGAAAATCGCTCTATCAAATGTAGTAATTATTATGATTAGCCAATCTTGATTAGAAGAAATTTCAGCTTGTTTCGATCAAGATTAACTAAACGCTCATTTAGAATTTGAAGTAATCGTTTATAGATCGCTTAAACTTGCCTTCTAAAAGCTCTCATGATGACAAATAGTACATAAAACTAAAATTTAAATTATTGTCACACGTACAATGTACAAAATATGTTATTTCAATTATACGATGTAAAATAAATTTCTGTACTGTACAGTGAAATATGTGTTAAAAGTTAAGTTGTAATTATGTAAAAATATATTGAACGTTCACATATGTGATTATTTATCAAGTAAAATAAAAAAACGCTAGGAGGAAGCTGACAATTTTTTTTAACTTGTTGTATTTATATACATATTCCAAAAGAAAAATAATGCACACGTTATCATTAAAGAAAGATTTTAAACATTGAGGTAAAAATCATGTAAATCATTTTTTATGACTAATAATATAAGTACAGGCGAAATACAATATATATCTAATACTGATAGATAAAGCGCAAAAAAGACTTACGAAAAGGAAAAACGTTACACGATTGTCCCAAGCCTAAAATATGTAAAAAAATCGTGACGCTATAACTCGCAAACGTATTAAAAACAAATAAAAGAAAAAACTTAACTTAAATAAGCAATATGTACAAAACAAGAAAAAGTGTTGTTAGCAACACTATCTATTTACAGTGATTGATATGTATCGATATTGGTCCTTTATAAACTTAATACAAAACGACTAAAAAAATATAAAATGTGCATTAAATGCAATATGTTCTCTGTTGCCATTATATATATATATATATATATATATATATATATATATATATATATATATACTACTACTATATATATATAGTATAGTAGTAGTATAGTAATAACTAAGTAACAACTACANACAT
>NW_012130073.1:3718648-3748807 GCF_000143395.1 Atta cephalotes
TATATATATAGTTACTGTGTACATATATATATATATATATATATATATATATATATATATATATATATATAAGTTCCGCTAATGATATAATATTACGTAGCTTTAGAGTAATGAAACTTAAACTAGACACACATGCACACATAAGACAGCTAGAAATAGGTCCAAAACCATCATCTGATTTGTTAATCATCATAAAATTCTCATGAAATCATATAAGTGCCGCGACGCTGGAAATATCATCCACATCTCTCGCGTTCTGTCGTTTTCTATTTGATATCTTTGGATAGCTAGCTATCATGCCTCGAATAACCGAGATCTATTTAACTTTTCGCAATGCCGATAAAATAATAAAACAATTATACAAGACACACATATTCATATAACAACATTCTGATGATAAATATTTCTTTCATCTTCGAATTGGCGTACCAATTCATAACAGATATATAGATTTAGTACATAATTTTAAAAAAAAAACTGTGTACTAAAATATATTTCTTCTGATATGGAAAATCTTTTTTCGATATAAAACGTGCTGCATTCACGATATTAATAAAAAATAATTATTTACTTGATATAGTGATATAGTGATTATGATTGTACCTACAACTATTTACATAAATTTATCTGTCAATTTTTTTAATTTATATAGTATATAGTATATATATTTACTAATGCATCTTAATTTATTTTTTATGCAAATGAGATAAATTTTCTTTAAATTTTCTTTTTCTTATGCCGGATTAATTGTGCCATTGTAGAAAATAATAATATGTATTTCTCTAATTTCGATTTTAAACAATACACTGTGTATGAAAATCATAGAATATCTGAAAAATTAAAATGTAAATGACTCTGTGTAAAGTGACAAAAATGATACTTTTTTGAAAATCTAAAACTACTTTCTACCCTGCATTGTCCTTTAAAAAAAAATATTATTTGAGGTATATAATAAAAAAATCTATTTTATATCGCATTATATAAGATACAAAATCAAATTTCGAAATAGTTTTCGAAATATACTGTATGAACTCATTGCTTTCAAACTCTTTTTTTATATTTTTCGTGTAGATTTTTTTTAAAGAATCCCTTTTTCCTGTAGATTTCTTTTTAAAGAATTCCTTTTTTAAACTCCTCTAATAAAAAATTTATATCTACTTGTATCTTAATCTAATAAATAATGTTAGATTTCGAAAGTTACGCTTCGGAATCCATCGTAAGATCTGCCTCAATTTCCTCGGGGCTCCTTAGGTCAATTGCAAATCTCTTCCTGGCGGTGTTTACGCTGACTCCAGTCAGCTTTTCCTGAGCCTTTACGGTCTTGGAGTAAACCTCGAAGGCTGCAGCGAGAGCGTATGTCAATTGCCTGGCATAATATTTCGATTCGCAGACAAAACCATGACATTCGAATGGCGAGATTCTCCTGAAGTTCTCCGTCTCGCGAACAACGATCATGGAAAAGACTCTAGTGTAAACTAGATCCTGTACTCCGTAAGAGATCGTCTCAATAGGATACATTCTGGATAAATTGGCATCTTGCTTCCTTTTATCTAGCGGCAGCAAGGCAACTCCCTCCTGAGAAACTATTAGCTTGATAAGAGGCAGCATTGTATTAGTCGGCAAAGCCTTCGCAGCAGAAACCATATTATCGACGGGTCTTCTTGTATGCTTGATGCCCCAGAGGCCTCTTGCATCATGGGATCCCAAATATTTCACCTGAAAATGGTCAATCTAAAAGATTCAAATGCGCAACGGACCTCCTAAGGCTAAAATTTTTGGAACAAAGCTTTGAAATTTTACGCAATCTCCTTTTAACTTTTTCAAAATAATCTTTTAAACGATTACAATGTCAATCGTGAAAAAGTTAATTACAAATAGATTTTTCATTTTTAATAAAAAATATTAGTTCGTTTTATTTTAAATATTAAAAACATTAATTAATTTTTTAATTTAACACTCCAAAATTCTCACATAAAATTTTGTTTTTCTTTTAAATATTGCTTTTATATTATGTAGAATAAAAAAAATATATGTATATAAATTATACGAATGCTCATATTATTGTATATTCTGATGATTCATATTTAATTGGAACGAATAAAGTGTAAATATTAAAAAAAATTCAAACTTTTTTCTTTATTTAAAAATATGAAAATTGTACCTGAAATACTTGCGGCAAATCGGTAGAGCCTTCAAAAACATTATTATCGATAGACAGACGTGACAACTTCGACACAAGATCTTTCTTCTTATCGTCAAAAGACACCTTTTCCTTCTTCATCTCTTTTAGAGGCTGGTCTCTCTGTTTCAAATTTATATTTTTTAACGCGCAGGTCTAATGTAATTATTTTAGGATCAAAAATTTAAAACAATTCACAAGTGATCCTTTGATCAACTAATCTAATCAACTAATGATTAAAAATGTCTAACGAATAAGAATACGCAAAAGAATGCGAATGCATCATGAATTTAAATAAAGATAAAAGAATGGTAGAATAACGGGATAAGTTACAATGCAAACTCTACAAATATTTTATAATGAATGCTAATAGAAACGGCAAATTAATCCTATCGCGACAAACAATCCTGAGCGCGTTTTTCTACCTGCATTCTCTACGAGAGAGTCTTAAAATGCTACTCACGGGAATGTTATCGAACCGGCAGTGCCTTGTCGTTGATCTAGGCTTGATTTTAAGATGATACTCCACCACGTTCGGTATGTTTGGCGTGTTGGGCACGACTGAGCCAGCGGCGGTTGACGCGCGTTGAAGGCCCTCGCTTCCGGCCCCAATCAGAGGCGCTGGTGTCGTTGATCCACCTCCACCAACGACTTCCGATGTCTAATTGCATTTTATCAAGTTGTAAACATCAGTCTACTTTCTACAATACGCTCCTCCAAGTTTGAATTTTATACGCTTTATATTAATATTTTAATATAAACAATATCTGAAATCTTTGTTTGTTACTATTCATATATTGTTTATTTTATTAATTTTTTTAATATTTAAGCAATACAATTAATAAAAATTTATTTATTTATTTTATACGTTGAAAAATTTATAGTTATAAGCAGATCATATAAAATGTGAAAATACATCTCTTTGAGGTTTCGTGTAGATTTATATTAAATGTTAATTATTGTTTGTAATGAGAGATACTATAAAAATTCTTTCTATTCTACACCTAAGGAACTAATCTTAGGTGGAGAACAGATTAGATGCCCAACTTTATGAGTTGTATTTTTGTATGATTCATTAAAACCTTCTTTAAGACATTGTCTGTCCTCTTCGCGAAACCAAAGTCCTCGTCCTCCATAGCTAGACGGTGAACGCAAAATTTGCCACTCTTTCTTGATTTCCTCTTATCTTTTTCTCTCGTTTCTTACAAGGAGGAAAAATAACAGGCTATCTGCAAATAATTTGCCAATCAAGATGCATTATTCTTTCTCGTGCTGGTATCAAAGCCCTAATTAATTTTTAAACAATGGAATACAGAAGATGTCTACAATTCTTGATGATCTATATATTTTCGCATTCTCTGAAATGTGACTTTCGTATATAAATAAACCGCGCATTTCGATGAATGGCTCGCGAATTAGAGCAGACAAGGAGGATACACCTCGTGTAACATTGTAATTATTATTATTTGAAAGTTCATCCGGGCGCGAAATTAAAAATGGACTTAACGTCCAAATTTAAACCGGAAAACAGCTGTCGGGCAGCACGTGTTGCACCTTGCATCGTTGGTTCCATGAAACCTCCTTTTTTTCCTTTCTTCTACTTCACTGCATCGAACCGTATATTTGTGCTATTTATAATAAAATCACTCGAACAGAACCTTTATTTACCATATTACGACATATAAGAGAACTAATAAAAATTATGCTCTTATTTCGATCTTATTCTTCTTATACAATATTACCACTTTCAACAATAATAATTACCTGCTTGTTTATTTTCTTTCTTTGTAATTACTTTGTCATAAATTTTTAATATTTTGTATATTAATTTATGTACCGCAAACTCCAATCCTTGTTATATTAAAAATAAATAAACGTACAAAAAAATTTTATACAACGATCAGACGTTCACTGTTTTAACTTTCACTGTTCTCTGCAATACGCGTAGCGACAATGACGGGTTTTTGTCCGCGTCCCCGTGATTACATCCCGACAGCGGATGCGCGGGATGCAATTGTATCGGCGATTTTAAACGTACCGGGGGTTCTTTCAATCCACAGGAAATGAGTCAAGTGACCGATAGTCAGGTGAGGAAGAATTCATTAATGTATTCCGTCGGTTACAGGTGTGTTTCTGTTGTTCACGTTTACACCCGCGAGCATTATTTTGAAAATGCGTAATAAAAATTTCGATCTCAACATGGGAAAATACAGATTTAATGTTATAAAAATTATATAAATTATATAAATCACTGTATTAAAAAATGTTTTGAATAAATAATCTTATTCTTTTTTATAATACATATATAATAATGTCTTCTTATATTGCTTTTTTATTAAAATATTTTAATTATCCGTCAAATGTATCAAAAATATATATTAAATAAATATTAAATTAAAAATAGTTCTGTTAAGGAAATTGCTATTCAAACATACATTACATTTTACGTGCACTTTATTCGTGCACTGCAGAATATTTTTAACAAGTTTTAGAAAAAAAAAAAATCTAAACGCAACAAATAGTATGCAAAAGAGAAAGAGGAAATTTTATAGGACGCCCTTTACATAGCTGTACACCTGTCGTCATGTTACACCCGCGTACAATAGCAGAACTGTTAACGCGAGCAACTTAACTATACTTAACGGGTGTCTTGTAAAAATAATATCTTCTAAAACAAGCTTTTCCACTTTACGCACAAATATGTTTTATCGACACGACGGAATCGCCATCGCGTAAAACAGACGTATTTGTATGTTAAATTATTATCGTGCATACCATCGAGAAATTAGAAGACACCTCGATAAAATTAATTAGCACCCATGTGCATGTGCGTGAGCAGCAAGAAGAGAAGGTTCGGGATGCTCGATAACGGTAGCGTTAGCAGATGAAATGGAATCGCTGCTCATTATTACGGTTTCCTAGATTTCCGTTAGTCTCCTCGACTATACCTTGCAGAATCTCGGCCTTTTATATAATAAAAGATAATAAAGAGAAATATTAAAAAAAAATATTCTGATGGCGCAAACAATTACGCTGCTGGCAACACATTGGATGTCAATAACCGTACATGCTCGTCGATATTCGTGCTCGTTGAAAGAAAAAAAGTTGCAAACGCCGCGGAAATTTATACGACGTTTTATTTGGCCGATGATTACATCTGACAACGCAAAATCAACCAATTCTCCTTTTCATGCACGTGGTAGGGTGGGAACCGGAAACGAGCGCCGCTGGATGTCTGACCGGAAGTTATTACGGTTGTGTCACGAAGGAGTTCTAACGATGCGTGCCACGCATACGTACTCATAGAATTCAAAGCGGATTGAATTCGTTGAGGAAAAACCTGACGATATAATGTCGTGCCATGATTAAATCATTTTAGTACGAATTCCCAAAAAAAATATAGCAAGCATATGTCTTTTTAATTCCAATATATCAAGATTTCTGATAAAATAAGCCGGTAAAATCCAATGGTAGAAGAAATTATGCACGCAAAAAGTTCCATATGGTGCCCGATGAAAACTATCTAGTGTTTTTTATTTGCTTCATTTCGTCGATACTCATACAATGTGCAACGAATAATTCAGATGGCAATAAATAACTCAAATGGAAAATTTATCGATTTTCCATTTATCTCCTTTATGCTTCTTCATTTTTGCAATTAAAACTATTTTTCTACAGTCTGTAAAACATTGCGATAAAATATGATGTTTCATAAATGTAAACTTACAGAATTAGATAAAGAAGTTATCATAGAGATAAGCTATGATAAAAAGATATATTTTACTCATAAAAGCAGTTTTAACGTAATTGTACAAAATTAAAATTAAATTAAAATTAAACTCTTCTTCTTTATAATTTTGCAATCACACGTGATTCACTAATCATTAATTTAAAGATTATTTTTTCTTATTTATTTTTTAAATAATAGCAATACGAAGTGCGTCATAATTATTGAACCATTTTATCATACCCTGCACAGTCATCTGCGATAAAGACATGTCATGTATCATAGATATTAAGGATCAAATCGTTGTTTAGACATTCAATGAGAAACGCGCAATTATTCTCTTTATGTTCATTTCCACTACGTAGATTAACTTTAATCTCAGTTCAACTTACTCTTCGTCGTTTTTCTAATCTTTAGAACTAGAAAAAGACGAAGAGTAAGTTGAACCAAGATTAAAGTTAATCTACATTGTGGAAACTGGCATAAGAGTGATTTATCGTTCGATGGCGCAAACGCGCATAGATGCGTACAATTTACAATTGCATAAGCATGGCAAGACGGGAACGAAACTATCGGACGAAGAACTTACGATAGCCACGTCGAGCGCAGTACCATCGATCGTTAATTTAAACAATAGCCCCATGTTAATTACAATGATCGTCGCGAGCCGTCGGACTCGATGGAAGTCGAGTTGCGGCAAGTCGCAACGCGCGACGAAACACAAACGCGATGCTCTTTATCAGAGAAATCACAATCCATTCGGACAAAAAGATTGATCTATAGCGATCGTGCGGAATCCTGCAACTCGCAACGCGATTCGTAAACGATCGGAAGCATTGAATATTCAAAAACGCGGCAGATTACCTTCAACTATTTACCTTCACTTTTCTGCGCTCGGCGATGATTGACATGATTGACGAGGTCACATACACGTAAGTATTCGCGTGTACGCACAGCACGTTTTAAATTGACGTAGATTCGATGTACGTTCCTCCCAGGTGCAGTCAGTCGATCTCGATCTTACCGTTCGACGCACCTGCGACGAGCGACGACGGCGGTCGCTGAAAAAGCCCACGCTTCCGGAAACATCGTCGCGTCTGGCAGGATGACGGATGCGGCAACGATGCATCCGCATGCAACGGGGACCGTCGCGACTCTGTACGACGAATCCGAGACCGGAATATCTAGGAGAGAACGATTGACAGGCACCTGCGGTATGCACTGTCGTGTACGTGCGACTGAAAATGTGGGACAACATGCCGCGCCGTTCGTTCGGAATTGCGCTGACTGATAAAACGGAACGAGCCACGATATAGGCGTACACATATTACGTATGTGAATGTCTCTGAATAAGACTGCTACACCTGCAATAAACTTGAGTTGATACGAGCGATAAGCTCTGACGCCACTGACATTAATCGCGACGAGGAAGTGGAATTTTTTTAGATTCAGTTTCTAGAGATCGCGGAAGATGATTTCGAATTATCACAGAATGTATAATCATACAGAATATGTAGTTACATGTCTACAAAAATTAAAGAATAAGTTTGATAATAGCTTCTAAATATTTATTGAAATAATACTATTTAATTTGGTCGATATGACCAAAGAAATTTAGGAAAATAAAATTACTTTTGGTTATTTTAACTAAATATTTAATTAGCATTATTTTACTAAACATTTGGTAGCTACTACTCTTTTTTCAGTGCACAGAGAACATACTAATTTTATGACCATTTGTAAATTATAACAATTTTTGGAATAGTAATTAAATAATTTATGCCTTCAATATATAAAATGTAATAATGGATTATTCATTAACATTGTTGCGGAGTAACTTCCCGACATTTAGTTTCAATTATAATCCTTATTACTTACATAAGTAAAAAAACACAATAAAATTCATGCGACAGAAATGATGCGCAACATGGTCGGAAACTTTTAATAGCGAGACACAAAATTTAGTTGTGTCTAAATTATTGTAATTCTCTCTACGCATCTCTCTCAGTTTGCTGCCATCCTTCATTTCACGCAGACATCAATCGTAATCGTATTGCATAATATGACGTAATAAAATATACGTAAGATTCGTAATTAAATCAGCATTTACACCAATAATTAATATGAAACGGTTCAGATAGATGGAAACAATGCCTCTCCGCGAAGTCATCTCGAGAGAGAGAGAGAGAGAGAGAGAGCTAAAAATAATTAATAATAGCATGCGTGTTGTAATTCACAAGTACTTATTTCTTGTATCATTGGACTTATCGTCGGCGATCAACAAATCTTTCAGGAATCTCTCCATCTTTCAGGATTCTCTTCCAGTAACTATCACTGATTCGCGATGAATTATATTATTTGACGCACGGCGAGTGGTAAAAACGTGAGAATAACTTTCATGCTTCTTTGTTGGCATCCGGCGACAGGAAAGAAGACGCTCGGAAGTCAAGGCGTTATGAAATTACACGGGATTATACACTGCAGACAGCATCGTGCGAAGATACTGGACTGCGAATAGCGCGAGAAATGTTCCTCTAAAACACTTCTTACATTTCTCGCAGATAATACTCCATTATACTATTATTAAAAAGAAATAGAACATTAATCATCATATAGACTTGATTAAAAGTTCCAAGAGATTGCTGAACAAATTCTTTTACTAATTGTAAGAAGATTATACTTAAACGCTTTTTGCATTATAGGCTTTATCTTTTATTGCTGGATTTTTTTTTGTTTTTAGGTCAACAATATAACATAACCTCAACATAAATATTTAAATCAGGATTATAACAATGTGCTAATGAAGTTATTCAATGAACGGGAGAGACATTTTCCGAGAGACGTCGGTATTTTTCCAGCACAGACTCGTTCGAGCGCAAAAGTAATAAACAGATCTTCCCACGGTTGTCACGTTTATTTTGTAATCGCTCCGATATCTAATTAGTAGACAGATAATTTAATTAGGAACAACAGTCTACGCCCGCGGTCTGGCACTCCGCATCCGCACGCAACGTGAACTGCAATATGATCCGTGCGAAATCGGTCGTAATAAGAGAAGGGATGCGCTCTCTTAATATTTGTTTCCTGATGTTTTCTTCAAATACATGCTATTATTGTATCTGTATATGTATATAACGTAATGTTTTAATAATATATAATCGACAAAACGTAACGCAACGTAATCAGAAAATTGCTCTATAGGGTGTAAAAAATGTATAAAAGAGCTCTCTTTACAAAGCTTGTAGTTAAATTTATAATTATATAATATTAAAATAATTGAAAAGTATAATTAATTTTTTTAAATCTAAACTTATATGATTATGAGAAATTATATGATTAAAATATAATACTTGAAGTTTTTTTTTGCTTCAAAGGAAAAAACGATGGTAGTTAATTCGTGACGTGAGTGATCAGCGACCCATAACCGCCGGATGTCTAATTTTCCTCTGAGTTTACATGTCAATCTGGAAAAGCTTGCAACTGTCAATTATCCATCGCTAATTGGCACGAAACGCGTTTCGAAAATGAAGGGGTTCGGAGCGGAAGATACGCGCGTGCAGTAGAATGCAAATGAACGAGCTCGACCTCGCGCAAGGTGCGACTCGCGATTCTTAATTCTATGATATATCACAAGGTCATGTTCTTAATGTCTTCATTTTATAAAGATTTTTTCCCGAAGCAATCACTTTCCGTGCGCGATGAAATCATCGCAAATGTCATCACTGTCCCACAGATCAAAAAAGCAACGAGCCATTCAATCCCTCCAGAAGAATTTTCGAAATTAAAAGTTTCAAAATGTCTTCTTCATATTGTGTAATTACATCATAATAATGGTTTGAATTCATACACACCAATATCTACCAACAGTCATTAAAGGATCTTATTAGGAGATACTAGCATTAGCACAGATCACAATACTGAAACTATAATGTCATTATGATTCGGGGTGAAAGTGTTAGTTGCCAAAATAGAAATGATGTAGATGATTACGCCATTGTACCATCACTAGAACTTCAAGGAGTAATAAGAGACAGAATGACGTAGATTCACATTTGTTGCATCGTGTTATGACGGACAAGCGTTGCGCGACAACGCAACCTTGGATATATCTCGTATGATAAGAACGATCATTTCGGGATCCGATCTGCTGATGAGCATTTCCGTTTCGCGGAAAAATCTAAACTAAAAAAAAAAAGAAAAAGGATTGTATCTGATTGAAGAGATCAACGCGTTGATCTCAACCCTCTTTAGCGTAGATGCACAAAACAGTAATTAACGATACGATCGCACGAGCTAAGAATATTTGACGCTTATGTAACAAAATGATACGTCAATCATTCTAGCGAAGTAAAAAAGCGTTGAATACTGACATTACAAAAACAAGAATTTGCAAATCAATATATGAGTCTCTTTTTTATCATATTTAATCGTATTAAAATCGTAATACATTGATTTAATTTGTGTAAAAATAAAGTGCAAATATTTTAAAAGTAAAACAGATTTTAGCATTTTAAATAATTTTAATAGTACAATTAATTGTATTGAGAATTTTATAGTTTAATCCGTTTTTATATTTATTTTAAACACATATTTCTACATTAATTTGTGTAAAATGACTTTAATGTGCACCAGTACGTACGTACTAAGTGCATGCAATCGAATTTACTGTTAAAATTTGTACTCATATAATACTAGAATAAAAAAATGTAGTCGTTTTCACTACTTGGAGATGCGAATTAAATTGCGGATTTTTTTATCAATATTTTAATTTGTTTTCTTTAAGCGAGAACTATATTTTTATTTGCATAACTAAACATTTTCCTTAGTCATTTGCAATTCTAACAGTTGCCAGAATAATTAGACACATAACTCCCAAGTAAAAGTAGCTAATTCATTCAGCGTATCTTGATCGAGTGATAAAGAATCTTTTTCAAATTAACTTAAACTCTTTAAATGGACTTAATATGTTCATGAGATGGTACAACAAAAAAAGAATTTCAGCTAAAAGTTTCTTCTTCTTTTACACGATAAAAAAATTAAGCTCTAAATAAAATTTTATGAAAGTTTGATAAATTTCTATAAAGATTCTGATGTAAAATAAATAAGAAATAAGAGATAAAAAATAAATGGATAGTTACAACTATTCTTCTATTTTTAGGGAGACAGAAAGAAGAGCAGAGTATCAATGGTTCAAGTACGACGATTACGAATATTTTCACGGGTGTTAGAGCACAAGACGATTGCATAAGAGAAGAATCTGCTGCACCACAGAAGAACATCCCTCCTTCCACCGCCCTGGGATCTTCTCTTTCTCCGTTCGTCTGATGTGGGAGCCCCAAGAAAGAGAGACTCTCAAGAATCCCCCCTTTTGTCTAACTGATGTCTAAAGCCATATATATACCACCACCTCGTAGAACAATCCTTTAAGAAAGATACTTTGGAAGTAGCATCGCCTTACGAACTTAAAGCAAATCGAATAAGTGCGGTACACGACAAACTAAAAAGACAGAGAACACGGAAAGATAAATGATCACCACGCACTACGACACTGCGGACTAAGGGGATCAGATTTTTCGGAAAGGCAAGAACATCACTTAATCCTCTATCTTTTTTTTTACTAATTTTTATTATTTTTCAATACTCAAAAATAATTTGCATAAAACACTTTAAAATTATATAATAATAAAATTAACAAAATGAATATTTGTAAATTTAATTTTATTTCTACAAAAATATTTTTATATACTTTCAATTAATTAATTTATCAATATTATAGTAATTAAATTTTCAATTCTCTAGATGATTTCGAGGTACCAGATAATCATCTGTGCTCTTTTGCTTTTTGGCGCGGTTTTACTCTATGAAACAATGGCGGTAAGTTAAAATTCGTGATAGTCTTCCGATCTTCTCACAAATCGTTTCTCAAAACTTATAAATAATACTGTAGTTGTTAAAAAAAGTTTATGAATCAATCAGAAAAATTGTCTTCGTTGCATAACGATTGCGCAATATGTATGATGTGATGGTGGGAGAAATATTTCGTAAATACTTCATTTTTACAAAATCTAGCACGATATATTAAAATTATCATTTTCATCGTCGCTTCTCACGATGTATCGCGTAACAATAACAGCGAGTGAACCGTACCTGCACGCATCATCTTTCTCTTAAGGTAGTAACATGAAGTAATTAATTAACCATCTTACACGAACATGTTCTCTCGTCCGCATACGAAGCGCCTAGTTAGACGAAGTCTATTCTGAATCAATTTAAATTCTAAGTGTAATTCATGAATAATTCCAGAATGCCAAAAAATAAACGTGTCATGATTTCGATATTACATTACAAACGTAAGAAATCTCTAAAAAGAAAACTAACATGATTAATTAGCCGCGTTGCGTTTTTCTTATTTTAATTTAAAAATATTCAACATTATATAATATTAAAAAATATTTACATTTATATAATAAAATATTATAAAATATTACAAAATATTATATTAATTAATTTTAATGAAGAAAAGAAAACAATGCATAAACATTTGGAATCGTCGCGTCCGATCGTGCAATTAGCAGCTAGAAGACATATTTCACCGGAAATGATGAACGCGAAACCGATGAAAATCGGGATAGAGAATAATAAGCCGAGAAATAAAACGCAGCTTCAATGCCACGAAGCTAACAAACGGAAAGATAAGACACTTAATTAATTTATGCAATGTCTGCATTATCCTGCTTCGACTAATGCATCTTTCACCACATTATTCTGTAATAATTCATTTTTTGTACACATAAAATTCATTCATAATTTTTTTTATACATATATGTATATCGGAATATATTTAGTCTATCAAATTATCTTCTTCTTTGAATTATATTATAAAATAATTTTATTATGTTTATAGTTACATTTTCCTTGAATAAACGATGACGATTACAAAATTTATGTAAAATTTATATTTTATGTGTATACTTTAATTTTTTTGTCATTTTAACACAAGATGAATATATAAGAAAATTATTAGAAAATTATTAGAAAATAATACAGACATTATGTTAAAATTAATGTTAAAAATGTAACATTTTGATAATAATTTGGAAATAAATTGTGGAAGCTTATTTCTTCAATAAAATTAACATTTATAATATATTAAATTAATATATATATTCATCTTTTATTCATCTTAGAATTTTGTTTTAAAATTACATTAGTTTTTTATATTATTTGGACACTAGCTGGAATTGTTATTTTATTACCAAGAAAAGTTAAATATTAAATAATGAAAACAAAATATTCAAATATCACATTATTAATATTTATTGTATACTATATACACACATATATATATATATATATATATATATATATATATATATATCACGTTATATTAAATTAACATTCAGGCTAAAAATTTAACATAAAAATTTTAACAAGGACCAATTTTAACAAAAATAAAAAAGTTTCTTACTATGTATGTATGCATGATGGATTTGCTTAAACTTTGACACATGTCATTCCTTGGAAGTAAAAGTGCAACGTAACTAGGTGAATCACCTTTTCGGTGTCGGCTTTCTTACCACGCATTGGAGTCACCAGTTAGATTCGGCGCGTGGAGAAGGAAAAGATCATACATCTGCATACGTACACGTGAAATCGTAAACAAGAGATCGTATACAAAGCCATGGAGATGTGCATCCGTTAGGGAGGAACAATGTAACCTGACTTCCGGTCAAACATTGGCACGTGTACGCACTGAACGGTTTCGAGTCGATGCGTTGTGTCGCAACTGCTTCTTTATTTTTTCTCATTTTGACTGATGGCCACTTACGAAAACAATTCTCATCACGTTCTATTTCTAGTCTCAAAATAAAGGATCGGAAAGCATTGATGTACTAATGTTGTTAAATAATATCAATTAATTTAACGTTGAAAAAAATTGATAATTTCAATGTTGTTCTAATATATTTTAATAGTTTAATTAATTAAAATGATTGAAAAAATAATAATTTATTTACAAATAATATAAAATAAATGAGCAATTTTTATAATTTAGAACATAATTAAAAGGATACTTTCATATAATCGCAGCGTTTCTTTGCATGCAATAATTAATATAAAGAAATGAATTATGAAATTTATTGATATAAGTTAATTAAGGCCAAATATATGTGCTCGCATTAAAGAGAGAGGAAGTCCGATTTGCAATATATATGGTATATATATATATATATATATCCACATTCATTCCATATTCTATTGTCGAGATGATATATGTCGAAACGTATTGTTATTGTTCCAACAGAACAATAACAGTAACTCATAGTATGCTCCTCCAAGTTCCACTGTTTTTGCTAATTGTTTTTATGCAATCGCCGAGATTTACAATGCAAATTAGAATGTCCCACATACAGTGTGTAATAATTATGTAATCACTTCGAAAACTCGTAATAAATCATTACAAGAAAGGATTCATTTTACCAAGGGAACCGATTTGTGAGCGAATTGGTAACATCTGTTGAAAAACGATAGTTATCTATGTATAATATACATAATTATTTATGCGTTGCAGCAAGTGGATGGTTACACACCTGGCGTAGACTATCCAATTTACAATTCGGTGCCGTTCGGACTTGCGTTTACCTGTGGAGGAAAGTTACCTGGATACTATGCTGATCCCGAGGCCAGATGTCAGGTGCGTCCATATGGTCACCGAATAAACTCTCATTTCAATATTTCCAGATTATTTAAATGCGGTTTCATATACTTAATAAGATTCCGTTGATTTCTTTAAAATATCCATTAAAGAAGAAAATTAAAATATTTTAAACAAATAACCTGCAGATTATTTTATAAGAATATACAAAATATTAGTCGAATATTATTTAGAGAAAAACATAAATTTATGCTTTATTTATTTTAAAATATTGGAGAAGCACTTGAGTTAAGTTGTAAAATTAAATTGGAAAATTTATTGTGAGATAATAATTTTTAAAAATATAATATAAGATTAATATTTTATTTTTTTTATTTTTATATTCAAGGTGTGGCATTGGTGCTTGCCAAATGGACGTCAGTTCAGTTTCCTTTGCCCGAATGGTACAGTGTTTAGTCAAACTACTCGCGTTTGTGACTGGTGGTTTAAGGTATTTAAACCATTTAATATATATGGAATTTATAAATGCATACAATTATCTTGAACTAATTTCGATTCTCTTTTAATTAATATTAATATTGCAGGTCGATTGTAATGATTCACCGAGACTTTACGGCAACAACGATGAACTTTACAGAGATGTGAATGGAAATAAAATCTAACAACTCCTATATTTTTTATAAATAATTGTATGTATATTAATAAACTTTTTTATATATAAGCTTTTCTCGCGAACGCGTAACACCATTGAAATTATAACTCGACTCATGTAAAGGAAGGTGAAAGTAATACGCGAATCCCTAGTTTGCCGATGCAGGAAAGTAACAGAGATGTCTGTTTTATTTATCGCTGTTAAATAAAATAGAGTTTGCGAAAAAGATTAACATTTTTTTTGTGATTCTAAATTGAAAGATTATATTTTCACGAAATTAAAAAAGTTTCGTTTTTAATATGTTTCTAGTGCTATATTTTGCATGAAATTTCCGAAAAGTGTTCATCAAAATATATATTGCAAAAAAAAATCGTAAATTAAAAAATACAAATTTCTTCTAACAGAGGAATTAATTGAAAAATTGTCGCGACCGAAGAAACTCTGCTGTCTGCGACAAGAGCGTTAAATTAAACTCATGTCCAACAATTTCTTGGCATGATTGGACAATAGAAAGTGAGAGCTCGTTGTGGCTGACCAGCCGAACCCCACCCTTTTCTCTATCTTTCTCTCTTAGACACTAGTACCGATGTTACAATTTTATGTTTACTGTTTGCGTATCTCATTACTCGGAACACCCATAGCGTTTTAGCATCTTTCGTAATTTCAACCTCTTGATCCAGGAATATGCTTGATTTTACAGCTCATCACGCAATCATTTTATTCGAATATTTCTGAAGATCATTAAATTATTAAATTGTCAATGTAGCTTTTATTGTCATCGATTCATTAGATTTGATTACAGATTCTTCCGCATAAAAATGCATTTTTACATAAAATCCCAAGGATAACGCGATCAAAGACTATTATTCCGTTAAATGCAAGAGATCTTAACGTCGGCGGTAGTAAAAGTGACAGGAGAATTGATCGACTTCTATTTTTAATGCACTATTTGCGATGTCTCCGGTCGGTTGTACTCTGATATAAACTGAGAAGATCGGAAAATTATAAATTAAAATATTAAATTAAAATTCAATAGGATGCAACAAGATTTATATCAATGTAAGATAATTGGAGCGTGGAAAGCGCGCAGTTATGTTTGTCGAAGATAGTGTGCTCTCGTATTAAATAAATCAAATTAAATTATAAAAATCATTAAGGACAACAACCTTTCCACAAGCGATACAAAAAACACCAAACCTGATTTTATGTACTTTGACCTTCCGCGCGAAGAAAGCCTATGATTGCAAATAAGTATAGTAGCGAATCGTAATTCGAACAAAAAGAGGAAAATGGAAAAAACGAAGAATGAGAAGCATCGTCCTTGGTGGCCAGTGATAGAGGAAGAAAGAACTCTTTGATTTCTCAAGTGGCCAAGAAAGCATGGACTTCGTACAAACTTGTGACAGGAGACATTCCTTTCTGTAGCGAACAGAATTTTCGTTCGGCTTCGCAAATTATTGATGAAATTTCTAAATCTTTCAAGAAGAAACTTCACAGATTGAAGTCAGCTCAGTGTTCGTAATTTATTTGATTCTAGTAATTAGCAACTAAGGCAATTATATCTGCTCGGTTGACAGCAAAATTTATAGAAATTTCATTTCTAGTTTATCTTTAAAAGATGAGAAACTGTAAACATTAAAGTATCAGAATTTTTTCCCCTTTAATTAGAATAAATCATATGTACACTATCTGAATATAAGTATTTCAAGATAAATTAACAAGATAAATTATCGATTATACTTTGTGTATTATAATACAAATGCAATGAATCTTTTGCCTGTAATGTCGAGAATATAACAATTCTTACATACAACCACTTTATAACGGTTATTACGTTCCTGAGGAAATCTTCACACCTGTATTGTAGATGACATATTGCTATTTTCTTTAAATGTCATTCGTCAATAAGTAGCATGCAAATTCTGCGTGTTTAATGACATTAACGGTTTAATCGCGCGATTGTCGCCTGGAGATCCGGTTACTCCCTTTAACATCGGCAATGCTATCCACTTGATCCGCGACCCTGAAGGTAATTTATTGAAAACTCGATGATGATCGTACGTGATGTCTCCGTATAGGGGGGAGGATTACGAAAGATTCGCCACGGAGGAAAACCAGCTTCCTACATTTCATCAGGATTTGCCGCGATGTCGCGACGCGCAGAATCATTACTGCTTGGAAACATCCCCGAGGCATACGTGTCGCCTACGACTATTCCCAGCATCCTTTGTCAAGATATTAACGCCCGACGTTCCACTTTCACTCGGCTCTTCTGATTGATCTCTCATACGTATCCTTCGTGGTATGCACGCTAGATTTCAGGTCAGTGACAGATGACGAAGGGACTGGCGACGGATATTGAATACCCTGAAGGCAATGAGAGACCTTTGATAGAATGACCTTTCCCTATTCTTTAAATACAACACAAAGCAAATGTGACAATAGGTGTCGAATACAAATGCCATAAAAATTTAACTATTCATTTAATCGATTTCATCCACTTCTATCTGTCATCTAATCGCGATTGGATCGTCCACGAAGCTCGAGCACCAGCAATACCTAACGCGCCACCCATAATTGTCAAGAATTATCAATTGAAATCAAACAAATCGCGACTATATATAATCATTCACATATGTCAGTCTCGTTGTAATTACACGTCTGGGTGGTTCATTGCAAAGTATAGCTGTGGATCGATCTGATGACTATTGCAGGCTGAAAGCAAATATCACGATTGCGTGCTGCCGCACGCAGCAATGACCTTAACAGCATCGATATCGAACCTGGGCTACGAGCACGAGAGCGTCTCGTTCTGTCAGGTGGCGACGCAGGTGTCTTTCTACGTGCCGTGCCTGCTCGCCAAGTCTCTCTCATGCCTTTCTCTCCCAGTCTCTAGGTCTTTAAGCTTCCAGTGGAATTACGCCTATGCCCGGTCAGGCCCCGAAGACGCCAATGCACCGCTCGACTCCCTCCTCCAGCCTCATCGTCGGTCGTAGAAAGCTCTCAACCTGACGATGGTGGTCGGAGCGCAACGCTCCTGCTGGTGGCTTTTCCACTTCCATCGCGCAGTCTTCTGACCGGACCGGACGCGATCTCGCCCTGCACCCGCTCGAAAAATTCGTCGTCTCGTCTTCGCGGTCCCACCGAAAAATCGCACGGCGGGCATTTTCCGGGCGCACGTCACTGTTAGTTTCGTTCGACGAGGTGCTCTCATTCGTAATCGTACGGTATTTTGTGAATTTGCATTTCAAGTGCCAGTCGATGTGAGGACGGTGGGTTTCATGAGGGATTAGCGAAAAACGAGCGGAGCCGAGAGAGACAGGTTTGATTGCCTTTTCATCTGTTTGTGCGCTCCGAATTACGTTCTCCATTCTCGCTGGAGCTGCGTAATCGAGAAGACCGAAATGGTTCTGAAAAATACGGATTTTAATTTTTTTTATTTCGGAGTAAGGCTCTCGCTTGATTTTGCGAAATTTTCATAACGTTAAACGTTGTTTGTACAAAACGTTTGTACCTATCCTATAGTGAAACGCTATGTACCTATATGTTTTATTAATTTCCAGCGTTATATTGGATACTTGTGCGCTCCTCGAAAGCAAAGAAAGCGAAGCGCCACGACATTTCGTCGAATTTAATGAAATTTGTTACCTCACCGACCCTAATTACAGTATTTATTTGGAAGGAGCTCTCAACTCCAGCCTGCAGTCAAAATATCATTGTTCTCTTGCGACAGTTCATGCACGTCTGAGATAGCTTTAAAAAAAAAGTTTCGAGGTATTCATTACTCTAAAAATGCACCTTCATTATTTATCAGTTATACAAATAAAGTGCATAATAAACTGCCACAAAGTATAAATAATGTGCGGCTGATGGTTCAGATTCATCTGAGTGAATAGAGAAAAGGATCTATAAAAATGAGGAGCATTAAAGCGAGTCGCTTTGAAGACTGCAATAAAGACAGGACTTTCGCTACTTGTCGCATCCTGTGCGCCTTCCTGCCCCGTCTCGTCGTTTTTTGCATCTCGATAGCAATGACAACGAGAGCAAACTGGTTTTATCACTGAATTTTGCCATGTCCGATCACTCTCCATGAATACGTTTCCGCTCGAACGAGTCGGCGCGAAATCGAAAGGGTCGCGCGAAATTCCACTCAAAATAGCGCGCGATAACGCAATTTTCTTTGCGTAATGTTTTCCAACTCAAGTAGTTGAGCGAATATCGTTCCAGCGAAGTCACGAATTTCTAATCTCGTCGGGAATCGCGAGTATAACGAGAAGAGAGTTTGTTCGGCTTAAAGACGTATACTCGGTCGCCGCACACGCATGCATCCTCCACACACATCACAACGACACGTACGCATCGAGTACGCACGCTCGCTCCTTGAATCTTATTCCCGCTGAAAACTTTCGTCGGTCTTACTGTAATTTATTCGTTTTACCAGCAGGAAATAAATCATATCCTGCAATGCAACTGCGAGAAAAAAAGTTTTCGTTCGAAAAAGAACTCTGACAAGATATGTAAGTAGGTAAATAATAGAGCGAAATAATTATTTAATTATTTAATTAATTAGCTAATTTGTAATCCCCTCTTCTATTTCTCATGTATGTTAATACATTAATTATTGTAGTTTCTCGCCGTCTGTCTGAGAAAATTTTGAACTGATATAATAGCTTCATCGATTTATAGAATAAAACATTTCTTGAACGCCTTAACTTTCAATCGAATCACGATAGCATTCGCATTCGTTGCGTTTTTATTGTAAATTTATCTAAATCAAACATTCTCATCTCATACAGTCGACACTACTTCATCGATTAGGCGGAATAAGTTTTCCGTAACCTCGAATGGTATCCCAATCGACCGTTCTCTCTCTCTCTCTCTCTCTCTCTCTCTCTCTCTCCCCGTCTCTTTTTACCTGTGTAATTCATCGCCTCCGTCCAATGCGTTCTAATGCGTCCACGTTCACTTTCAATCGGTGGATTCCGCGAGGCGATTGTACACACGTTTGAAAGTGAATTTAATTTACGTGAGAAGCGCGTTAGACGCGACACGCCTTTACAGCTTCTCTTAATGAAATTCGACCTTTTTTTTCCAATTCCATTTATTCATAATTTGATTCTATGGCTTAAAACATCGCGGCGCACAGTTTCACTCTTCCTCTTACAAAGCGAAAGAATCTATTCTTTTCGAAGAATGTTGTTAATAATTGCAATAACATAGTTTATTTTACATCAACTTATTTTGTTATTGTATATTAGTTCAAAACGTATCCCATATCGCATGAAATATGGGTGAGTTTTTTAATTCATCGATTGATCAATCGATGAATCGATGAAAAACTCATCCCATTTTAGAACTATTTCCAAAATATTTCATTGCAGGATTTAAAATATTCAGAAATTTTTCGTGAAATATTTTTGAAATACAAATATTATGCTAAGAAATCAAAGTTTTTAAAATATTCTTTTTTTTGCAATATTTATATAATATTTTGTAATATTTATAAAATATTTTTGTAAAATATTTTAAAAATACTTACAAAATATTTTTGAAATATTTTATTGAACAATTTTTTAAAAAATGAGTCATATAAATATTTCATGCTGTGTAGAATTCTTCGAAAAAGAACAAACTATTAAGACGTTAGAAATCATCGATATCTCAATCGATCTTCTAACAGTTCCAACGTTCATCATGATTATTCAATTTATATCGATTCCCTCGATTTCTACAAGAACCACAGGGTATCTCATATGTTTTCTGAACGGGCCAGCAATACCGCAATATGCGTAAGAATTTTCGCCGCGCGCAAACTTCGTTGTTACATAATTAAAAAAGTTTCGTAATCAAGCGGCCCGCGCGACCGGCCCATTTTCTCGGCGGTTTGGTGCAACATAACGTGCAGCAGCAACCGCGACAGTAGCATCGACAGACAGCACGTGCTTGCCCGTTTGTGGGTTCTTTTTCATAAACAATATTGCACTGTGCCACGACGTTACGACATAATCCACGTTCGTCGTCGCGGGCAAGCGCGAGCGCGAGTGGTCGGCTTTCTCCCGATACGCCGGCGGAAAAATAAACGAACGACTTCGCCATAATCGAACGCCAGGATAGCCTTACTGCCGATCAGTGTGACTTGCGATGATAAAGCGAGAAAAAGTCCGTTTTCGATCGGTAATTAATGAATGGCTGGATCCGCAATGGAGGAGCATGACAATTGACATGGGAAACACTTTTACTGTATTCGTAGAAAATGCGCTTGGGAAAAGTGAAGCCGCAATAAAATAACTTCTATTTGATCACTGCAGTAATTATTGAAGTACGCTTCAATTGGAAATAATTACACAGGAGATACGCTTACGAGCGGGGATAAATAAAATTGTAATCACCACGATGGCGTTAAAATCCTTAACTATTCGGGGATATACGGGGTGTACGGTAACTGTTACTTTATTTTCTTGTACCCGCCGGCACGTCTCGCTGTAAATAACCTCTCGGAGGATAATCGCATTTACGGAAAGGAAAATTAATAAGTAAGAAAATAGCCCGGGTGAAGCCATATGAGCTCGAGGAATGTGTATATAATACGTATCCCCGAGTAGCATACAAATAAGAATAACGGTGCAATAAGTACCGTTAATTTTTATGAAGCAAAAAATCGTTATAAAGTCATTATATTGTTTAGACGTGGATTTATTTCATGTATTTAAGCTGAACATTTTATCAATTTTCAGATACACCCAGATAGCAGACGACATTAATAGAACGTATATGAATTTTAAAAATATTCGTACATTCTTAAAATGTTCTATAAACATTTTTAGAAGTTTGGGAATATTTCGATTTACTCTCGCTTTTAGAAAAATGATTTTTATCAAACAATTTAAGAGACAATTTCTTCTATGATTCATTTCTCAAATTTCTATGATATTACATTCGATTTTCAAAAAGATCAAAATGATTAGTTGCATTAATAATTTTTACTTATTAAGTGTTCAGCAAAAGTTACTATAATTAATTAAACAATTATTAATCAATCGTTTTAATTTTTTTTAAATCGGATGTAATATTATGTCATAGAAATTTTAAAAGTAAATCGTACGTGCAACAAATATCTTAATTGTTTGATAGAATTGGATTTCCAAAGCTCGCCCGAGGACAAAAAAATCGAAATTTTGATCATCAGCACTTTCATAGTAAGATAACCAGACGATGGTGGTGATCATGTCAACGAGTAAAAAGTATGTCACACGTCCTTCATGCGACGTTGCGAGAGTCTACTTCCGATAAATACTCATTTATTTTGCAAGTTGAATTTCGTGATCGACAAAAATAATGAAATAATTTATTACCGTATAGTAGGAAGATGTATGTTCATAATTAACGCAACAATGGATCGTTTAAAGTACCTTGATGTTGAGTTACGTACAAATACATTGAAGAAACTGTAGAAAGCGATAAACTACATTGTATGTCTTATACAATAAAATTTATAGTGCGGTAGGAAGCGTCCGTAAAATATCTCTTATATGGACCCCCATCGGACCCTCATTGTGCTCTCCTCTCTAACGAACAATCGTTCGCACGGAATAGGAAGAGTAGGAAGACGATGGCGGCGCACCGACTTCACGACACATTAATCGCACTAATTATACACGAAGCACAAACCTCTTCTTAAGGGAGAAATTCGTAGGAGACGTATTCCAATTTTTCATTCTGCGTCCACTCTTAAATAATAACTTTCGAATAGTTTCGCCAGCTATCAAAATATCTATCGCGCGTTATTCGCATATTGCACTTACGTAATGAAGCATACAGGGCTTTATTATGTTGATATTAATAGTCAATTCGTGGAATTGATATACATCAATAATTTTAGTAAAACTAATCGAATAAACTCACAAGATTTTTTTTCCTTAGTGACCATTATGCTGATATTACTTTTGTATATAGGAATTAATCTTACACAATAAAATGACGCGACTGATGGTTTATGGTCGAATAAATGTTATTCTCAACCAAGAGTGAAATCATTTATTCCAAAGCCGGTTCTCATGTCTCGACGAAACACTTTCTGATCGACTCGACCGAACAAATTCTGAATGTTGCTCAATGACAATTCTTAATCAAAATTAAAGTATTAGTTAAATTTCAATCAACTCATCGAAGATATGTTGTATGTATATCGAGAGCGCAGCAATTAATCGATAGAAATAACGGCAATTATTCTTATTATCACTTTATTGCGCAAGCAAATAATCTACGATAAACGGTACCGATTACTTCAATTCCGTGGTCATTGGAGCGTACGTTAAACTCTGAATGCAGGTGATAGAAGCTAATTTCTGAATACCACCGTAAGTCATGTGTTTCATATACTTCTTCATTAAATTTTATTTTGTCTTAAGGAAGAAGTTAGACGTATTTCTTTTACGTAAATTATTAATACACTGTTTATCGTGAATAACATAAACAGTTCCCTCGCAAAAATACACATAAATGGATTATGGAAGAATTTCTAAATTCTAATAGGAGAAATCGTTCTAGTGTTAGAACGGAAGCTTTGGGTTGTGGAAATGCGATATACTGGTGAGATATAATAATTATAATATTTTAAATAAATCATTTTTTTAAGTAGCAGAATTAAGAAGAAATATTATTAAGATGGATCACGTTTCATAGTTGCTTTAAAAAAAAATAAACAATTAGTTCTAATAAAATATTCTTATAAATCAATTCTAATCTTTCTGTCCCAATATAATTTTATTTAACATTATTATACATTTCTTTGATTTATTTCTAAATGTAATACTAATAATTTTGTTTTATAGTCTTTGCTATCTTTCCAATATTTCAAACTTCAAATCATTTTTGCATGTTCAGATGCATTTCTATATTTAAATATGAAGTCTTTTAAATATTCGCGAAGAAAACGTCAAGATTTGCTCGATGCGTGTTTATCTCATTCAGTAGCGCAGAATTTTGTTTTGGTCGTAGCGCTCAAAAATTTCCAATGCGGCTCTGGCGTTCGTCCAAGCAAGTTCAACGTTTCATATTCCGATCAGATAATAATCTAATTTACGAAAGATTTTTTTTTTCACGCGCACGCACGATCAACAACTCTCATTGTTATTAACGTTTGTTCTGCATGCGTTTACTTTGCACAATCGTATACACTTTCTACCTACAAGGCAAACAATGCCTTGTAACTAATGCAACAAATATCCTTCCTTCGATCCTATGGATAGCAAGATTAAAATAGCGAGAAGCATTTTGTTCGTATCTGATTCATTGATCTAACGAATCGCAATCGGAGATCTATTTTTAAGCAGATCTGCTTTATGAAGATATAAACATTCTAGAAATACGAAATGTATCTGACTTAAACTGCTTTTGCTCTGTTGAGAAAACAAGCAAACTATACAAAAAGTCTTTACTATATGCAAATATTTTTTAAATTTATTGTTTTAATATTTCACCAAATATACAAATTATTTACTTTTCAATTAGAAATTTAAAAAACAAAAGTCCTTAAAATATTTTTCTCAATACCTCTTGATATTATCTTTTTCTCTCACACGTCGCTTTTTATGTAAATTTCAGCTATGAAGAAAATTATTATCATAAAGTCACACAATTAATTATATGAACATAATATACATATAATCTTATATTATTTCCATTGAATCTTAATAATGCTCGTTAATGAGAGAAAAAACAACATTGGAAAAGCGAAAAAATTTTCTTGTCAGAATTTCGCAATGTGTATTCACACTTTTTTAATTAACTATTTCTCCCATTGCATTGCATTGTAGTTAGTATCAATGCATAATTTTTCACGATCGCCGATTAATTCAATAATACAGTTCAGAGTGAATATTCGCATAGAACGTATGATGAAATAAAAGCTCGTTGTGTTTCAGCTACATTTTTGAAAGCTATATTTTGTAACCGCATCGTAATGCTTAGTACCATTTGAAAAAGTTTGTTTATTATAATAGGAAAAAATATATAAAAGTATATTTATAAATTATTAAAGGAAATTAATTAAAAATATCGAAAATATCAAATTTCTCTTAAAATATTATTTTTTAAAAAATAATCTCTCTAAAAAATAATTTAAAAAATAATATAAATGTTTCTTTTCCTTTATAGCTATTTTTTTTAAATTAATATTATACCTAAGATTTTTTTATTATTCAAGTTTTAGAGAAAGAACATAAATAATTCATGAAAGATTGAAAATCTTTAAAGTATATTTTTTGTTACACTCATGAATTTAAGAAGGCGGATCAATTGAGTAACTCAATCAATTGGTACCAGCCATCACTTCCGGTGACCTTTAGTGGGCGTCGATGACCGTTACTTGCTGATCGTAATATAAAGTAACTAAGATAATGTTACTACTGACATATCTCACACATATCTTAATAAGAAAAATTCTGTCGAAAAATGTTTCATAAACGATAAAAATCGAAACAAATACAAATCGTACTTATTGTAGCTCTTATTCTTGTAATGTATAATTAATAAATTAAAGTCTGTCGACATAATAATTCTCCGTCACGCATTAAAGTTATGTTTACACGATAAAATATTGCATATCTATTTATCTAATATAATGCATACATATATGTGCCACAGGAAATAGATAAATACAAGATATAAAAGAATTGAAAGAAAATAGTAAATTATATAACATGATTATGAAATGTACAGCTCCTAACATATTTTGCTGAAACTAAAACTTGTGTTGAATAAAAATTTATAAATTTTATTGCGATCCAGGTCTAGTTTGCACAGCTTCCGAATGAAATTGATCATTGATCTGGGGAAGACTTCCCATACTGCCTGAGAACTCATTCTTTGCGTTGTGACACAAACAAAAGGAACAATTACGAAAACTTGTGTAACTGAATAATGCAGTCTTGTATGCAGCGTGCAGGAGGTATCCTCTCTCTTTCTTTCCTACTTTTACAAAAACGATAAGAATCTGTTTGAGAACTGGAGCGCGATAGCGCGCTTAATTAATGCGAGCATGTACGGCACATTTCTGTACGGAAAACTGAGAAGAACGTAGGAATTGCGTGTATTTACATTCGAAAATCACGTGCCGTCTCTCTGCTTAATTAAAAGCGATAAGCAAGAATATTTCGCATCCTGTTGCGTATCTCACTTAGATCATCGTAATTAATTAATTTGTATTAATCAAATACCAAACATCAAATACCGTAATTTTATAATCTTATATAGTCATTGATAAACCTAATCTCAAATTGATTAAATTCGATGACTCGAACCTCATTAATAGCTAACTGTACAAGTCGTAACAAGTGTATAATCATTATAATACATTCATGGCATGTTATTATTCAAGATCACGATTGGTAATCTAATTTGGTACTGGAAGGTTGCAAGGTTACTTTCACCAGACGAGAGGAAAAAAAAATAAAATCTTAAGAGCACGATGCCATTACGGTGTGTGAATTATCGACGATGATCAAAACTTCATAAAAATCAAGGCCATCTGTTATACGAAGTGGCAATTTGTAGCAAATTTAACTCAATGTTCAATAAACTTCACAAGTAAAAGTCGTGATACACAGAATAGATACATGTGATGTGTGAGACTGAAAAATTCTAAGGCAAAGAGATTTCAACCTTCTGAGTAAGAATGCGAACTCGTTTATTATTGTAAGAACGCTGCAACTATCGCTCGCCTGATGGTTTAACATAAGTTATTAAACCAGAATATTATCACATCGTGTACCTTCTTTGAAAAATTTTACAAGTGCTCTTTAAACTATGTGCTCCGGGAGCATCGATAGGCTATGATAATTAAACATTCGCAACCGCTACTACAAAGTCACACCCGATATTACGTGATCGCGCATTTATATAACACCCGCATTATCCTTGCATTATATGGTTAGCAGTGGTGACAGCACAGAGAAAGTTCCTATCCGTTCCCATATGCTCGAGCACCTCTACAGTCTACGCGCGGTGCTAAGGCACTCCGCTTTGATTATGCTCGCCGGTGCTCAGTGCCGTGCGATTATCATTCAATAGCCCGAAGAATTCGACTAATATTTCGCAACCGTAGAAACCTCTCTGTCCTCAAAAATGCCTTGAGCGAGAAAAAAATTGACGATAAAAACATTTACAAAAATGTCGCGCAAAATCGAGAACTTTGGCATTTCGATATAAGAAAGCAATATTTTATAATTACATTTAATTTATATTAATTACTAAATTTTTAATTACTACATTTTTATTATATCCCATATACGTTGGAATTTTATTAAAATTATTAATTCTTTATAGATTATATATTAACATTTTGATAAAATGATAAATTAATATAATCCTTTTTTAAAATTTTATTATAAAAAATCATCTTTAAAATTAAATTAATTGGAACGCAGATCAATTTACTAATTGAATAATAATTATTCCATTATATAATTAATGTATAACTAATTTATTTTTTTATTACAGTGCCAATATGCGGGAGAAACGATGGCTGCTGCTGCTCGCTCTGTATGGTAAGTTAATTTCTATAGAATCCAATGATTCTTCGTTTCTCGACGATTATGATTCCACAACACTAAACGGAGCTTAGCGGGACTTTTACTCGATTTCTACTATTTTTTGAAATCCTGTTTAACGTTCCGCAAAAGAAAGAATCTCTTCCCTTGTCCATCTCACAGTTCGTTGTGATGTCGAAGTCCTTAGTATTTTTGGACTTTCCACGACTGCGAAGGAATGTCGAAGAGACAGTGGACGACCTTCTACACCCGAGAATTTTATATCGCACGTAAATCGAGTCTCAACGCGACTTCTCGTACAATACAAAACAGTGACTGAAACAGCCTTCCATAATAAACAAATTAAATTGAACAAGACAATACAATGAAGAGTTAAATCTATTGATATTAGATAAGACTCGGCAGCTATTTATAATATTTTAACATTTTGTGTATAGAAAAGCAATTAATTAGAAAACTAAAAAAAAATATAAACTTTTCTTTCACATTTTGCTCTCAGTGTGAATGTTAATTAAAAGTTAATTTAAAATTTTTTCCTGAAATTTAAAAAATAGTGAATTACTTATATTAAGTAGTCCATGAAAATTAAATATGCCGAGGACAAAATGGTCACTATCAACCGAGAAACGACAGATTATTCTTTAAAAATTACATCAAACACATTTGGTATTCGTATTGCGATTCATGGCTACGTGCGAATCGCAAAAATGTTTTACAGAAAAGTTGCACGAAGAAAGAGGGATCTGTTGTGAATGACAAGAGATTTCTTTTGTCTCGTTGCGAAGCATGAAATGTGTAATCTTAAGAGTCCGAAAATTCCGGATAAGATATTTGACAGACACAAGCATTAACGTCATCCATTTTAGTGGCGACAAAATAAAGCTCAAATCCGATAAAAACAGAATTCCATGCCAAGATTGCGTTGTGACTGTTTGCTAACGCGTGCTGTGAAGTCGCTATCGACCTGTTCTCTGTCCATAATACTCATTAGAGCGGTTTGTATCAGTCACGTGCCACCGTGTGTTAACATTTGGAATGCTTTCTGATATTTTCGCCGATTGGACAACATTCAATTTGAGATCTTTAATCACATTTAAAATCATGAAATAATTTAAATTGTTATTGGCATCGTAAAACTTTTACGATAATGGGACGCTACATTAATCTTATAGTGATGAACATAACGTTAACGACTAACATCTGATCATCGTTAACATCGAACGCATCAACGTAAAACTTACACGTAAATGCGTTTCGTGTCGCATCATAATTTCTTAATGAAGATTAAGAAGATTTCGCCAAGGCAAAAGAAGATTCCGTCACCGGCGTCACGCCCTTCGAGGGAAGAAAATGTCAGATCATTCCCATTCGATCGAAACTACGCGTCGCCAACAGACAATTGAATGAAGCAATTTGTTTATACGCCGACATAGAAATAGCGGTAACGATTTCATCATGAAAACCGACTTATCGTATAACGTTTACAAAGAGGGAGAACGCCCACGTTAACATTTCCCACAAACGGAATGCGAGCGTGTTCCCATATAATTCATTTTTTTATACAATGCCAACCCGTACGGTTGGCGGCTCTTTATCGATCGCAGCCTGGAAAAGTATGCTCCCGTTATACGATCGCTGGGCCTATAGTACATTTTCAACATCACCTTCGAGGACATCCACTTTCCGGTCCATAAGCTGCGTTCACGTTGCCGCGCAACCCTAATCGATTCAACGAAGGCATGAACAATTGTTTTTACGTATACTCTACAATCGTCTCGAAAATAACGGAAGCAAGCATATAAGAAACGTATGATCGTAAAAACAGTGATTGTAAGTCCTATAGAAATTATTAAATAGTTACCTGGCTGGCTTTTCTATATTTCAAGTTTTATTAATTAATCCAGTAATGTGTGTTAGTGACAGAATTTATTTATAGCAATCCTTACTTTTCTCTGTCTTCGAGAAACTAAAGCCGATATATTTTGGATTCGCAGCGTATGAATTGCATCCATCAATAAAGATATATATAACGTAGAAAGATAAGCCTTATATAAGAAAGTAAAACAGTTTCTGTCTTAATTCGTGCTTCACGGACTATTCATACATTGCATCTTAATTTCTCCAGTTGCTGGTTCTCAAAATAGCCTTGAACTACTTCAAAACAGTCGCAAATGTGATTTAGGAGCAAGGCTTTATGGAGCCATTAATAATTAGAGACAGTATTTATGTATATATATATATATATATATATATATATATATAGAGAGAGAGAGAGAGAGAGAGAGAGAGAGAGAGAGAGAGAGAGAGAGAGAGTACTACGTACGTTACTTAGTTAAGTTAAGTTAAGTAACGTAAGTAGTAAGTAGTAAGTAAGTAAGTAAGTAAGTAAGTAGTTAAGTA
>NW_012130073.1:3748827-3759160 GCF_000143395.1 Atta cephalotes
GAGAGAGAGAGAGAGCATCCCTCGTTTATTTTAGAGTAAATTTAAAGACAGAGATGGAATATGAAAGATGGATATGAATTTGACTAAAATAAGAAGCTATGAATAAAAAAAATAAAAGAGACAAATATAAAAATCTACTAAGAGTAAAAATAAAATTTCCATAATTGATTGAAGATTAACGCAGCGTATTATGAGCTTATAACATATGTGACTCATATATTGTACACAAAACGTGAAAAGGAAACGATCAATTGATTCGACAGCCTTGATCCGTTTAAAAACAATTACCCAACCAAATGCATTCGCTCGGCGAGAGAAAATTGCAACACTTATGTTGGGTTCTCACTCCATACTCCGCGTCTAAGTTTTGCAATGCCGACGCTTCTTCGTGATTTACGTAATTTGTGGATGGCCTTTTTCCTTAATGTATCAGACAACTCATCGGGGCCATCGATATTCCTCAGGCGAGCAAACCGAACTATTTTTACTCCTCAGACGTAATTAGTCGCGCAACTGTAGAAAATCATGACTTCTACCCACGCTATCTAATGATTATTAAATATACATTAATATATTTTTACGTTTTGAATAACAAAATTGCTTTTTCCAGGAATTCTATTGGCCCATGCTGTCTCCGCAGCACTCAAGACAAGGCCAAAATTTAAGATTGCGACTACTTCCACAACAACGACCACCAGCACAACCGAGGTACCTCAAGAGGAAGAAAATGATCAAGCGAATTCGGAGGTATGTAAAAAAGACAACCACATTTAGAACAAACCACAAAGTAGTACAATTAATTCAATGTTATTTAAGGGTATTTGATAAATCAATAATTACATAAATCCTGATATTATGTTTTCAAATTTGAGTATGATTTTGCATCAATTAAGAACCGATATACAATCTTAGATTAATGATTATAATTAAAATAATTTTGATAAATTCAATTTTGGGTTTTACATAAATACAATAAAAAAATACAAAAAAAACATTTTGTACATGTGTTAAATTTAATATTCCAATTGTATTATAGATAGGATTAAAAAATTCATTTCATGTAACTTACATATTTCTATTATCGAACTCGAATTATACATTCTTGTTTCAAATCGTGCAATCGTGTCGTTCAGATGGCACGACGTAGGCGAAACATAATCCTTTATCGATCGTTGCAAAACCGACGCCACAGTCACGATGATCGTGTACCAAACGAGTTCTCATTTCGCCAATGTTTCTTTGCGAATAAAAGAAAATATCACGAATGCAACACAACGTAAATTAACTGGTAATATATCTTGGAAGCAAGGAGCTCATTGATCATCATGATAATATGATAAACATCGCGTGTCTCGTTCCAAATCACGAAGACAGCCCTGCGTAAATTTCTACGTCATGTAAATCCGGTTTAACATCAGGATTCATCCGTATCTGTATCTGCGAAGGCGCCGTAACGTTTTGATTAATGTATGTCGGCGTCAAATCAATTAATGCTCAAGTAAACTCACGCTCGACAGATTCACCTTCGTATACAAACGAAATGACATCATATCGAACTCGAGTACCCATAAATATCGTATCAAACTCGAATGCTCATCGCTAATCATTATAACACGACTTCTTCAAGCGTGAAATAACTTTTCTACAAGATATCGGTCTACGCGCTTTTCCATCCACGGTAGGCGGAAATTGTCATTATAGCAAAATCGATTATATTGAACGGAGGTATTTCCCGTAGAAAATAAAAGCCATTTTATGAGATTTGATATAGTCATATATCAAATCGTCGTCGGAAAAGTCACGACGCATTTTTCAACTCAAAATTGTATATACAATATCTTCGTTAAAAATGAACGAAATTTAAATTTTAAAGTTTGAAGTCTCTACTTTCAAAAGCTTACTATACACGTATTTTAGGAGTTTATGTAAGTTTGGTAATTTTTACATATAGAAGACTATCAGCTTTGAAAAAAATGAAAAATTTTCTTCTCACTTTGTAGGACTGTAACATGCCTTAAAAAAATTTGAAGACAATTTCGACTATCTATCATGAAAACTTGCAGATTTTCCTGCAAAATCATTTTTTAAAAATATTCCTACGATTTTTTGTTACTGAGTTATCGCGGATTAAATAAAAGGAGTATTTTGATTTTAATTGTTCATAACTCCATTAAAAAAATATCGTGACGTAATTCTTAAAACAGATTCTTAAAACTGAAGCTTTTCTCTATCGAATGGTATAATTGAATGTAGGATATATATAAATTTGAATTAAAAATGTAACAAAAATACATCATGACTTTTCTGACAACTCCATATTTGTAGTAAACTAATTTCAAATTTTTCCAATACTATAATGTTAACTTTGATGTTATACACAAAAAACTTGATACACGATACATGATACACAAAAAACTTAAGCAATAAGGAAATCAATGTTGGATTTGCGATTGCTTATGTCATGGCCTTACAGTCTCTACTGTGACTGATCAATTTGCTTACTGTTTACTGCTTAAATTTTTTTGTATGTCATGGTCTTTAGTTAAAAATCGCGAAAAAACTGCAATATTCATTTTACTTTCCAGACAACAACAGTCACGATCGAAACTAACGGAACGACTGGGCACACTTTAACGGGAATTCCACAGATCGACTACATATGGGATCCGAATTTACCGCGCGAATTAAATGGCTATAATCTCAGTGATTATCCATTTTACAATAGTATACCCGAGGATATCGATTTCAAATGCGACGGCTTACACGACGGATTCTACGCCAGCGTGCCACACAAGTGTCAGGTAATTAAAATTTAATTGCATTAATTATAAAAATAGTATCTAGTCGAGAAAATAGCGGCATCTTTGAAAAGAAAGTGTAAAAGCAATGCAAATTTTTTATGTCGAATAATGTCCGTCATAACAAACAATACGTCAATTAAAGTCCATTTATTAAAACATTATTAAAACGAGATGCTGCTACGCAATTTTAAACAGATAATAAAGTAGAATTACCTCTTCGTTAAAAAAAAGATGTCAATTCAAATGCGGCAAGAGGGAAATCAGTTGTCGCCTGAATGAATTCTGAAGAAAGATCTTCCAATGTTTCCTTCGCGTAATAAACAGGTGTCAATGATCCGAGAGCATTGCCTTCTAATTTCTAACATCGATGGAAAACAATCATCATTACTCGATTCCAGTGATCGGTCGATGCCATCTATGAAAGCTTGATTGATAAGCATTGACATCGACGTGAACAACCACGAACGAAAGCGAGTTCTCGGACAAGACGCGAATACAAAAAAATGCGTATCGATTGAGCACACTTTTACCAATCATCGCATCGTTGAGAGCGATCATTTCACCGTGAATCTCAGCACGAACCCGGGGAATCATGGGTTCGGCAAATAAAAGCGAGCGATTGAGAAATCATCGTTGCAGATTCATTCGCGTCGTTTGAATGAAACAAAATTATATAGTTCTGGAGTAATTACCGTATAGACAGTAAGCAGTAATTATTGTATATCTGTGTAGCAAACGAGAGGCATGAGTAATATTTATTATACAAAATCGAAAAGATCAACGTCGAACAATGCAATTTAAATCATCGCCGATTTTTGATACATTCTCGTTCGTACGACAAAGATAATCGACAAAGCTAGATCTTGATAATAGTCGTGTAATTGGCAATTGCATATGAATAATCAAAAATTTGTCATAAACATTGCGATATATTATTGCTATGTATAGCCATATAATGTATCATTGTTATGTATAGCATATAACATATAATATCATTGCGATTAATACGATAAAATTGAGGTAGTTGTGTCTTTTCAAGGAGCGCCAAATAATTGATAGGTACACGATTAATTTTTCTATTGCAAGACTATTGTCTATTGCAAGAGCAATAAATTAGAAATCGATATCGAAAGTGAAAAAATCTTTTTTGCCGTCCGCAATAACAAGGTCATCGTGGAAAGAAGCCGAGGAAGAGGACTTTCGTGGTCTGCTACGCTTCCCGTCCCTGACCGTTCCGCGATTTACGTGCGCGCGACTCCTAGAATTGTGAAAGCGATTGCAAAGTAGCCCCTTTCCGACCAGACTCGGCTCGTTTTCTTATCGATCATTTTTGCGGGACTGCAGAACGAATGGAGCATTGTCATGCAAATGTAACGAGCAGAGTTCGTCGGCCCGGGACATACTCTACGCAGCGCGTAGAAAAAAGGACCACCGGGAAGATCGGTCATCCTGTGTGTTTTGCGAAAGATTTGTCGCGGAAGAGAAATTGGGAAATGAGCAATTAATTCGTCACTGGCTTCCCGGAAATCACCTGCGATCGCTTAGATTATTTTCTAATCTTCCCAGTCTCAGATAGAATTTACAATTGTAATGAATCCTGCTAATTAATACTCCCGAACGGTGTAACATTGTTAACGTTTGCGGAGACAACGCTCATATAACTGACGACACTAAGGATACAAAAAGTTCATATACGGAAAGAAAGATGCGTTCTGAATAATTCCAACTCTAGTTCATGCAAATAACCATGATTTTTTTTTGCATTTGCTATAGGGAAGTCTCAACCAACTAAACATTTTACCGACTTTCCACCGTAATTCTCCAAAGTTAAAATTATCTATAAGATCGGAATCTTCGAAACAGTATTATGTGATTCATTAAAATAAATGTAATCAATAATTTTGTTCAATAATTAATTAAATTAGTTTAATTCTTAATTATAAAATCTGGAAGATAAATTGAAATAAAGATTTGAAATAAAGATTAAAATAAAAAAAACTTTCAGTGAAATTACAATGATTCTAACTATACTGTATGATAATGTCGATGGAAATACTTTATACCCACATATATGCGTGAAACTCATTAGACGTGCGATCAGACGTTCGATGATCGTCTGACATTTATGTACATGTTACGAATTGAGTAAGATTCATGATTATTGGAAGGATCAGAGCTTCTACTTTTTACGAAGATCTCACAATCAGTGAAAGACGGTGCCGGACACTTATCGAAAGGATGTGCTCTGAATGATTCTAGATAATTCCTCTAGATAATTCTACGGCATTTGTACGTTCCAGATAATATCGCACACAGACATGAGTTTTTTTTCATTCGTGACCATACCGTACAACGTACATTTATGCGACTCCGTGCAATTATTCGCACTCGCACATTCGCGGCCGCCGTGTGAAAGCTACGTCGGTGGCGCGTGCGGCAAGATCGCCCGCGTTCGTTCTCGGTGAAAAGTGTGCTGAAATCATCCTGTCGCCAACGTTTCGTTACTGCTAGAGGACGGTCAACATAACGAATCGTGAACGAGATTCCCGCAGTAAGCAATCAGAAAAGAAAACGACCGAGGCGCCTTCAAAAATCTCGAAAGTCTGACATGTGGCGCCAATTTGCCACCCACTTTCACCCATCGATCGCGATTCGATTTCGTAAACGTCCAGCGTCAAAATTCATTCCGTGTTCTTAATGGCCATCGCAATTAACGTCGCCATTCTTATTGATACGGTAGACGTGTCGCGATAATTCTAACATTACACGTATGTCCTCCTCAAGGTCTACCATCATTGTCTCTTTGGCACCCGCTATGACTTCCTGTGCGCCAATTTCACGGCGTTCGACCAGAAGACCTTCATCTGTCACTTCGTATCCGAAGTCGACTGTGCTAACTCCAAGAAATATTGGCACAGAAACGATGCTCTTTACCAAGCTATTACAACTACGACTACTACTACGACCACCGTGGCGCCGGTCACTGTGCCGACTAGCAGAACTTCTGGACGTGATCGAATTCCACCTAGAAGAAGACCTCCAGCGAGAAGAAGACCCTATGATTATTATGAGGAAGATTATTATGATGATGAGTACGATCGCTCGCGAGATTTCATCGGCCGAGACGACTACGAGTACGACGATCGGAAGTACAGGCGGGACCGGGATCGTGAGTTCAGGGATCGGGATCGTGATCGTGACTTCCGTGATAGGGATCCGCCAGCGCGCGGTAGAGATGATAGGGATCGAGATACCGCTAGGGACAGATATCCGGCAAGGGGGAATAGAAGGGACCCATCCAGGTCGAGGGATCCGCTGGAGGATGACTTGAGACCTCGGGGAAGAAATCCGGATCAAGGTATCAGATCTACATCGAGAGAGGTAGAAGATTCAGATGTATACGATAGACGCCCAGAGTCGAGAAACAGAGATACCGATGAACGAAGATATTCCGATAAGAGGTGAGAACATGCTGATGTTGATCCTATCGAAAACCACTTCGACATATCTTATATATGCAACAATACTTTTAGATACCATATTGTTCGAACGATACACGCTTACGAAACTTGATATTACATTCTGTTCACGTCAGATATAGAGATGATTACGACGATAAGGAACCTGCAGCACCTTCGGCGAGTGCGTCATTTAATGCGGAAGGTCTGGTGAAGCCAGCTGCACCTAGTATTTCGGTTTATTCGAGGCCAAGAACACCACCAAAGATTAGACGGCCAGTACCACTTTCGGAACAAGATAAATATGCGTATAAAACTACTCCTGCGCAGCCAACAGGTAAAATTATTCGAAAAAATTTTCAACAAAAAAGTTAGTAAATCGGTTTTTGAAAATAAAATTGTGATTAAAGAGGAGCCACGACGGCGACCAGCAGATCTGGCAGAGGATGATTATTACGATGATGAATTAGAGGATATCAGACCGAGAAGGCCACTCAGAAGAAGACCTTCTTACAGAGATAGAGACAGAGACAGAGATAGAGATTTCTATGAAACTCGGGATCGGGATCGTCCCCTCAGGTAGGTAAAGGTAACGTACACAACACCGATAAAGTTATATTCAAACTAAACTACTAAAAAAAAATTCATGTTCATAAATTTTGCTTTAAAGAAACAATAATTATCATTGTAATTAAAGCAAATATCATAATAAATCACTAATTTGATATTCATTATATCAATTATCATTCATTATTCAATTATTTTTTCTTAATTATTTCAATTATTCAATTATTTTAATGATAACATCAAGAAACTATTGATATAAATTATTGATAACATATTTTTTATCATAAAAATTTTTGTATAAAATTTTAAAATTGCTTTCTCTTTATAATAAATATAAAAGGGTGTTGTGAAAATCAATCTATAAAAAGTTTAATGCAATCATTGAACTTCATAATCATTAACAATAATTAATTATTATAATTAATAATAATGATAATTCATTTTTTAGAACTCGTTATCATTCACCGCCGGAAGAAGTACGACTAAGAACGCATCAGGATCGCTCGAGAGATCGTTACTACGATCGAGACAGAGATCGAAATAGGGATCGAGCTCTCGAGCGTGGAAAAGATCGCAGTCCCGAGAGATCCTCAGATCGCGATTCACGAGGAAGGTCGCAAGATTCTGAAAGACAAGAACGACCATACTCGTCACGGGTTCTCGATCGCGAGAGAGAAGCCGAACGATCGCGATCTTCCTCGAGATCAAAGGATCTAGTGGATACCACTGAAGCATCCAGAAGACCCAACTCGAACGATAGAACAACCGAGAAGACTACTACTACAACCACTTCTACCACAACAACTACGACGACTTGTTTACCAGAACAGCTTATTCGTAAACCTGAAGAAGACTCTAAAGACGCAGTGACCGATCGATCGGAAAAGCCATCTTATCCGGAACGACCAACTAGACCTATTCAAACTCAAAGTAGTCGTGTGGTGAGCGATATTGAGGATTATCACAGAAATTTGTCCGAGAATTCTCAGAGATTGTCTCAGCAAGTGGATTACCAAGATAGAGACCTAGAAGGTAGAAACGAACAGAATCATCAAATCGCGTATCCGGATGAATACTCTTCCGAGTATTACGACGAGCCATTGGAAGAGCCACCGTCTCCTCCTCCACCTCGAACCACCGTTCGAATCGTGAAGAGGCCTTTCCTACCGTCTCGAGGCGGTAATCCCAATCCGAGAGGATTATCACCGGTCGGCTCTAAAGCACCGCAATCGTCTAGAAGAGACGAAGAGACAACAACTGATCATCAAAGCACTTTAGGCGAGAATGACTACAGGAATTATTACGTGCAAGACGAACAAGAAGATAACAGAAACTTTAATCATCAGGCATCACCTCTGCGATCGGATAATAAGCAGACGTATGACGCTTATAAAACCGTACAAAGTGATCTTCAGAAGAAACAACGTCAGGAAGAGTATGATAGCGCGATAGCCAGACCGGCGTTACGAAAACCGATAGAGAAGAATAATGAGGAGGGAGTTTCGAGAGGCCCAGAAGATTTGTCAAACCCTTCCAAAGAATACTCCACTCAGAATCAGTCGTACGATTCGCGTAACCATCAAATTGAGAATCTAACGCCTAAATGGATAGAAAATTATTCGAGCGAAAAGCACGCAAATGTCGGCAATGTACAGACATCCTCGGGTTCTCCGATTCGCAGCAAAATGAGACTTCCTTCCATCGAGACTACGCCAAATATCTACAGCTCGACGTACAAGAACGAGGACACTCAGGAACTGCCATCAGGACCAGGTAGCTACAGGGCAAAGCAAAGAATCAATGAAGTAACGCATCGCCTTCAGGATATTCCCGAGAGCGAGTACGATGTTACTCTAAACGACGCCCTGACGCCGACGTTGGTTCAAGAAGCTAATTTGCCGAGCGGATTCGTTCTACCTCTTCACAGACAGCTCGGTAGAGACACCGTGTTACAACCTTCTGAGAACAACTACAAGCTCTCCAGGCCAATCAATCAGCAGCAGCAACAGCAGCATCAACAAAAATCGTTCATTCCGAATCAGTTCCTACCGAGTGTCAGTAATAATGATCGGAGTCGAGCAGTGTATTACAGGACGCCGGAGGCTGTACAGATCAGCGGAACGCAATACAGACAGCAAAGACCGTGGCAAGATTATACGGCGTACTAAAGAGATGTACACCGTAATGTATCACCTACGAGTATTATGAGGAAGTGTTTGAGATTTCACGAGGAAGTGAAGTTTGAGGCGTACATCTTGCTTCAACGAGCGCTAAACGAGACTAATTTATACTACCACCGAACGACTTAGGAAAGACACTTTCATGGAAGAGAAACTCTGCGTTCTTTTATGAAACTGGCTTTCCGAACGGACCCATTGCGTTCGATTTTTAGCCCTGTTGCAATCAGATCGGTGTCTTTCATTCCAAAGAACGCGCGAAGCACTCGTCGCGCGTTCTAAAGGTAGAAAATAATTTGCGGATGATTCAGTTAGATGTTAATAACTCGCGGGATTTCGAGATAAATTATTGCAAATTATAATAAAAGATGAGAAAAAAGATGAGATTATTGTCAATAGCTTATTGTCGCGGAGTAGCACTATGCCACGCCTTTGGAAAAGAAACTACAATCAGATACAGAGAACAATGAGACATCAATCATTCTGATATTAATCGATACTTATTCACGCGTATTACCGCGATGAAAAGCAAAGGCAGGATTAATGTTCAACGATATAAAACCGATCGCAGATAACTCGTTCTGAGATCTTCGCTAGAGAAATTCTGAATAACTAGATCCACTTAAAATAATGTAGCACTACACAAATGCTGTAGCATATATCATATAATAAACTCGTTTCCCTTCTGAACTAGCAACGTGATAACGCAATAACAGAACTTAATACGTGATACATTCTAATAACAATGTAATTTGCGATATTAATCATTCACACATAAATCGTCACTGAAGTTTCAGGAGTGCTAAAAACAAATCTCCATTTTTCTTAACTATAAACAACCTTGTAAATAATCGTGTAACTCTAAAATATGCTACGCATGTTCGTTAAATTGCGATTCAAAGTATTCAATGTGAAAAAGAAATTATATACATTAAGTTCGTCGAATTCGATAGCTATTACTAGCGGATAAGTCTTCCTGAGCGTATATCTTGTCTTAAAGCTATGTCGATATATTTACGTATGATATAAAAGAGTGAGAAAATTATATACTTACGTGTTATTCATTGCCCCTCATTACATTTTGGTTGTAATATGCAAATATAGCAATAATACTTGAAAATGTTCAGTTGCAGAATTTTTTGAGATTTTTATTTTTATTTGTACTTTATAGTACAAATGACATAAATTACACAACGGAACATTTGCCTCTAATTATAAGAAATTCATAAATATTACAAGGTGGAGTAGAGAAATTCAGAAATCGCGTAAAGACAACTAAATATTAGGTGTGGGAAAAAGTTCGTGGCATTTTTTTAATGTCATCTAATGG
>NW_012130073.1:3759180-3760763 GCF_000143395.1 Atta cephalotes
CGAACTTTTTCCCACACCTAATATATCTTCGTACTAAAGTTTAAAGCGACAATTGTTTTCAAATGACTTTAAATAATGCTGCTACTTACACTGCCTGTTAATGTGCAAAATGTATACAGAATGTTTTCGAAAGATCTGAAATTTACTTGTCATTAAAATAATTATTGTCAATTTAATTTAATTGCAAATTAATTTTTGAAAATTTATTATTGATATCTTAAAAAGCTCAGAATTGAAATTTTTCGAATATATCAACATCAACTTTTTCATTCCTAATAATCAGTAGAATAAATTCTCAAAGTTTGATCAGATTCTTCAGAAACGTCCCATATGAAGTAATAGAACTGTATCAAACATTGGTAACAGCAACAGTTATGTATTATTTACACGGAAAATATTTCATAATTAGATTATTCATTGTGCCGAGAAAATGCAATCGATCAACAACGAAAATTCAGTCATATAACATAAAATACATCACAGAGACATGATTGACAACTTAACGGAGCCACGACTACACAAATTGTTGTAAATATCTAGTTTTTTGACATAAAAAGAAAGAAAACATTTAAATTATCTCGATAAGAAAGTGATATTCAACAAATATTTATTACGATTTTGTATAAACGTGGCTATAATAATAACAGGATGTTCAGTCATCAATGTTAAAATGCACTGACGTAATAACAAATGAGCAGACAGTACTAGTCACTTTGGATCGATAATAAATGTGAGTTGTCGCTGTATTAAAACTAATGCAATTATAGTAATTCGCCAGTACCACTCGCCGTTCTCAGATTTGTACTTGCGAATTATAAAAATATCAAATCTAGACGGCGACCAAAGTCACTATTATACACTGAACAGTTGCTACGATCTTTTCGGGTTCTAATGCGTAGATTCTGTACAAAAATGATAGAGTACAAGAATAGGATACGTATATAATATATATGTATAATTCTCGAAAGCTTATTTTATTAATCTTTTACGAGATTTTACTAAAACTCGCATTTGTCATAAATGATATATAGATAATACATCTTCCAATCACAATTAGATTAAATTATTAGGAAGAAATTGTTGTTGGCAAGAGTATGCAGTCCCGAATATCGTATTTACAAATTTTATTATTTTACAGAAATGTCGAAGAAATTAAAGAACAAGACATCTTTTTGGTATAAATGCAATCACTTCCAAATTTCCTGCAGTTTAAGTAAGTACTAATTTAGATCCACATAAAAATAATAAAGAGTTTATTTGGTATTCGTCCTAAATTTACATATCAGTAATGGATTAATAGAAAAAAAATTGTATTATTTGTAAATCGCAAAAAATATTTGTATATGTAGTTATTAAATACCTAAATTGAAATATTCCTTTCAATGCTTAAATTTAATTATTATTATAGAGATCAAAAAATTAGCCGTAATTTAAGAAAATTTTAAAAAAGAGGATAATTTTAGCATATTAATCACATTACTTCATCAAATTATTATTGTAAAAGAGAATAGACGTAATCCTATTCACAATAATGACACACAACATTTAATATAACTTTCCTAAATTCCAGCTATAGCGAGGAT
>NW_012130073.1:3760867-3767230 GCF_000143395.1 Atta cephalotes
ATATATATATATATAATATTTGTATGTGTCGATATTAAATTGACAATCGATACTTAATAATGGCTGCGTTCAACAGAACATTTATTTTGCAACTGTTGAAAGTTTTCTTCGTGCTGATTGGATTATACTTTTAAACCTAGAAGAATGATCCCTCTCAGTAGATAATCATAGAACGATTGTAAAACTGTATTCTGCTGAACGCAGCCAATCTATCTTCGAATTAATGATAAAAGCATAATTACTCGCGCGAGTGCATCTTTACATTTGGCCTCGTAATTCATTTTCTTCTCCCGCCTCTTGTGCACTTAGTAGATATACTTCCCTGCTGATATTTGCACGGAATTACGTGGTAACGATTCCTAAAGGAATCAAAACAAGCGTCACCAACCGAATATATATATATGTGTGTGTGTGTGTGTGTATTCCCGTATCCAAAGTCCACACTACAGCCTCGTAACTATGTACGTTCTATCAACACACCTATTCAAGTTTGATCGTTTGGTACGCGCGGCCTGTGCATATCTCTATAATTCTCTCTTACATTTTATTTATCATTTTACGCTATTGGTGGATCGTCGTCATCATCGTCGTCTCTCGTGACTATGACATTGCCGTAACGATTGTGACGATACTGCCGAAATCGTTGTAGCCATTTGTATCGTCTCGCACCGAAGTACAGTAGTACACCGACTACTATAAGGAAGGTGGGTATTAGCAGACCGGCGGCTACAGAGCTACCTAAATCAAATTGCACAACATTGATAGAAAATTTAGTTGTTGCCATTAGCTAGACTGATTTTCAAGGTCGTTTTTTCTTCCTATTGCTTCTTTGTCGTATGTTAATAAATGAATAATAGGCAAGTTAAACAGTATTATCTAATTATGAGTTAAGACACTCATAAGGTGAGCGTAAGACTGATTATATACATTCGGATATTGGATCTTATATTCAAAAAATGATAAAAGCGATTGTTAGAAGAACCAGTGTGCCTATTTTTTTTTTCATGATAAAGCTTACGATGAAGAATAAACATTCAGCGGATTACTTCCCGGTGTACACATACCTCCTGACTCGGACCTCTGCTCTGGCTTGAGGGTAGTAACGTCGACGTTTGTCATCGTGGATGTTGATGTCCTAATGCATTCACCATCAACAAAATAAAAATCTCGTTGACACTCGCACATCGGTTTGCCATTGTTGGTTACACGGCACCTCTGATTTTTACCGCATTGCTCGGTGAGATCCGAAGTATTACACGGTTTCAATGTGTGTGCATCGTCGTTGCTCTCTGAAAAGAATCAATACTTTAGTGGTAAATGAATCATCGAGTCGATCTAGAACGTCCAGCATTCTTTCAACTTGCATTCAGTAAACTCGCCAGATTTCCACTTAATATTGCAACGCATTGCTATAAGCATCGAACGAAACAAAACAAATATTATTTTTAATAATTAAAAACAAAATATTATTTTTGAAGGGACATTTATATGGAATATTTATAAAAACTTACAGAAATTTTAAAAAATAATTACATTTATTGTTGAATATTTATGAATATTATACTCTGTAATATATTAGTATGACAACATTGATATATTAGCGATATTAAAAATAGTTCGAAAAATAAATATTTGAGAAAGCAACAAAGATATTACAAAAAGATAATAACTAATAGCACGAGTAGTCATGTTTAAATTGGACATAATCCAATAAAATTTCTGCTGATCTAGTCAACTAAAAATATTTGCTGCCATTGTCTGATGGAACAATAAGAAATTCGCTTCACTTCGCTCGTTCGCTGCTAAAATAATGCTAATTCAATTTATAATCATATTAAAGCAACATAAATAATATTCAAATATTCTATATCATTTCAAAATTATAATTGTTAAGATAACACTTAAATTTTAAATTTCCAATTATAAACGTGACAAACAATTTTGTGATAACAAATAAACAGGAAAAGAAAGTGAGACTTAAATCACATATTCTATTATTATACAGATGACTCTCTGAGAATTCTAAAACAATTAATCATGCCATCTATAAAAATAATCATTGTTTCAGAACACAATAAAATGTTATAAATAAATTCTGCATTAAATAAAGAGATTTCATGAATTAAATGTCATTTGAAAGCTTTGTTCGAGACTATCTGCAATCTTGAAGAGATAAAGTCACATAATTCAAGACAATACGACATGTACATCATATAAATATAAATATAAATCGATGATTACGTGCCTCATGTGAGACTTAATCGAACGCGCTACGTTTCTTATCCGTCTCGTTATCACCGTCGAACAATTCATTATCTCAGAACAGAAGACACAAAGAGACACGAGGATGAATGGCATTTTCGTAACTCCATCGAGCCCGCGTGACGCATGATTGGCTGAATCAGTTAATAGAGATGAATTCGTTTTATCAACAGCATATATGAGGGGTTAACCGCACTGAGGCTGAGTCAAGCGTATTATGAGACTTATTTTTGATTTAAATAGCTGTTGTACTAATAGACGTTCTATTAATTCTATACGTCCTACGTGGCTTCTCTCGTTGAAACATCACGGAAATGTACACGTCATTACATAAATTGTCGTGTGTAATAAAGAATAACATTGTGTTCATCATAAAGAAAATTTTACATTGAAAAAAAATTTCTCATATATCAAGATTTTACCTTCGGGAATAAAATTAACATTACGCATCTCTACTGTACGATTTTACAATTTACATCAACAATTTATGTCCCGATCGTAAAGCGCGTTGAATATAATCACGTAATTCAGACCGGCAGAATGCTGTCGGTGTAAAATTTCAACGGTTTCAGTGTTTCGAGATATCATATTCGATCCATTTATTACGTTCTCGTGGCATACAATACGGATCACTTTTCCGCGATAACGTCATAAAATCGGATCGTTCAAGTGAACAAAGAGTCTGTTCATCTTCACTTTCATGAAGTCTCACAGCAGGCAATCTGCCGTTAAATCGTATCAGAATCGAAGGAGAATTCCATTCAAAAGGACATTCCTATCGTAAGTTAAGATTACACTTGGATTATATAACTATCTTTTTCTCGATAATATAAAATCAAAATGATATCTGAGAAGAGAACAGAAGATATAAGCATTGCGAATAAACAATTACACAGCAGGAATGATTTTATTAGTGTCTACAAATATGAATATCAAATCAAAATTTAGATACAAATCTAAAAATAATTAATAATAATAATAACAATAATAATAATAATAATTTTATCCAATGCAAATAATAAAGAGACATATCGAATAACATATACATATATATTGTATAAAGACGAGGCTAAATGCTGATTTAATTCCCTGAATAATATATTCATCAGTATAATTAATAAATAAATTAATAAACAGTAAGCAGAAGGTACAAATATCTGCATGTATAAATTATACATTTTGAAAATGAAGAATTAAGCAGAAAAGAACTTTGGATTATTGAGATAATTATATAAGTACGATCAAACTGGTTACTGAAATTGTTAGAAGGTTAAAAATTTTTTGCAGTGTTGTTAACGTTTTAAATGTTCTACATAATTATTTTGATAATAATAAAATTATTTTCATATCTAGATCTAAATAAATAAAAATATTGCTCGTTACATAAAAGATGCAGCATTAAATTAACAAAAAGAAGAACTGTGACATTTGTCGATATTTATAGTATATACACAGCTGTGTATATACTATAGTATCTTGAATTATTGAAAAACATTGCAATCAATGAAATATTCTGATAACAACGACGCGAAAGCGATGCAATTCCGTAAACTTATCTGTGAATAAAAAAGATATGTAATCAGCTGTTATCGTTACCGTCATTTTTAAATAATATCGATTGATATGGCAAAAGAATATGCTAAAAACGTAATAAAAAGTATTATATAAGTAGAGCAGGTCCCGACATAGATTCAATATTCTCGGAGTAAAAACTTACATTATACTCATAAAACTAAATGTTACTCGAAAAGAAAGCTACAGGAATATACTCTTCGCGTGTCTTCACTCAATTTCGCGTCGACTATCCAATTTCATCCGACCGAATTTCGCCACGTAAACGCGAATTCACCGAAAGATTTCACGCATGCGTATCTCTTGCCGACTCTTTTTGTTTATTATGTATGAACCGAAAGAATATATATCCGCGTAAGTCTTCTCTTGGATTTTTCTGAAGTGTACTTTATACATAGAACATCCTTTTAAGAAAATTGGTTAGGAAAGAAGATAGAAAAAGATATGAAAGGAACGCATAAAACGTTGATATATCGAGACATTGGTATCGCCAAGTAAACTTGTTTTCGACCCACAATTGTATACAAGGTATTCCATTTTATTAACTCTGTATATTATTTCATTATCGTACAAATGGACGGACGATCCGCCACGTGCAATACACGTGTAACTTTCAAATAAACAAATATGCAATGAAAGTACGAGCGAAGTAGGCGGAGGTAATCGCGCGTTTTCTCGCCCACTGAGGATGCTAAAATACGCTCCGGAACGATATTCATGAGATATTCACATGCGAATACCATTCTGCCGGTTTTCTTTTCGACGAATTCTTCGCGCGTGCGTGCTTATATAACCTGCCGGTTATTTAAATTAATATGGAGCCATTTCAACGGTGAAACGGCATAAAACTCGTAGGATGACCATCGAGTCGCCTCGTTTTCATCCATGGTACGATACGATCATAGATATACGACCAATAAAAACAGACAGCGGATGAAACAACGTCAAACATCCACGTCGTTAAAACCAATTACGACAGATATGTGTGACTGCGTACCGATAAATCGTCGTAGATCGGAAAATCTCTACGTGGCGAAAATAGTTTTCTAAGATAAACAGATCTCGTCATCGGTATTAGATATGTTCGTCTTTAAAGAAATAGATGGAATGGCAACAAATATTCCACATATAGTTTTCTTTAAAATCTTGTCTATAAAAATAAAATATTTTTCTCAGAGATATCCCAGAAGTTTTAAAGTTCATTATTTTTACTTCATTTATCTTATAATTCCTGAAAAAGAAGTTTAATGATAGCTGCTGAGTGTTTAGTAAAATGCCAATGAAGTTTAAATGTTTTGTATAACCAAAAATATTTAGGGAAAATAAAAATTATTGGTTATATTAATCAAATATTTAATTGACGTCATTTCACTAAACATTTGGGAGCTATTATTAAACTCTTTTTCAATAATGTTAACATAATACACAATATAATATACAAGTAAAATAACGTAAAATTCAAATAAAAAATACAGAATTAAACAATAAGTTGAAAACAAAGACTTAAAAGATTACGAATCAACTAATAAAACGGAATTATGAATTAAAGCATTCTTTAATAATAAATTTAACATTCTTTAATAATAAATTAACACACATTGACACTTAAATGTACTAAATAAACATGAGATTATAATATTAGATCAAAATGTGAAATTATAATTAGGTTCTTAATACATAAATTTTGTATTAATTTAGCACTAAAAACCTTTCTCGTAACTTTTTGTTTCTTATTATTATAATTGATTTATAAAATGAAATTGTTTGGGATGTTCTTGAATACCCGACTTATCACTTGTATATTCATCATGTATCTTTAAATCTATCTACTTAAAGATTAAAAATATAGAAATTCAAAAATGCTATTTCTTTCAGGAAGGATTTAGAAAAAAACGTTGGCAGTAAAAAACCATGTGACCTATACTTTCCAAAACTTTCAAAGTTAATCTTACTCTAAAGAGTAAAAGGAACCTAACTTTTAAAGATTGAAACTTGAACTACTCTTTTTCAAGATTAGCTCAATTTTCATTCTTTAGAGTAATTTCCCTTCCAAAGAATTTAGAGAGTTCATATATAAGAGATAAAAATATCCAGTAGAAATTAATAACAAAAAGCACGCAATTCAATATTGCAACGTAATAAACTGACAAGACATCAAATTACCAAACTAATTGCGTCACGGTTCGATTTCTACCCCGAAGCAATCGACGATTATGTCACGCAATAAAAAAAAAAGGAAGTACATCGGTATGGATGCACAGGTCCATAAATCCGCGGTGAAATAAAAAATATATCCTTAAAGAGACATATTTATCGCAAATGAATTCCTCGTGCGCGCTTTGACGTCGTAATTATCAGGAAAAAACGAAGCCCTAGCAACTAAGCATTTCAAATTCGCTTTCGCAATAAACTGAATGCAACGTAAAAATGCAAGAGACGATAAATCAGCAAGCGAAGGAAAATACTTTAATGGAGACATCGAGACGCGAGGCATATATATATATATATATATATATATATATATATATA
>NW_012130073.1:3769667-3782730 GCF_000143395.1 Atta cephalotes
ATATATATATATATATATATATATATATATATATATATGTTTATTTGTCATTCAATAACAGAGACAATATGATGTAATTTGTTCGTTACTTCAATGTGTTTTTATTTGCAAAAAAATATGGTGATTGCGTCAATAGAGAAAGCGCGGGCAAAATTTTCATCGAGCTCCGTTTTTTTTGGAACAACTCGATACCTCTTAACGATCCTCGGTAACATTATGGTGTCAATTATTTGCATTTTTATCATATTGCGCGTAAAGTCCACAGATCATACAGCGTGATATTGTTAAATTATCGCTGGTAGTATTTCCTGTATTTCTGCGAAGCGCAAAAACCATATCTCACGCATAAAAATCATAATATTTAAAAATAAAATTGAATATAAAAGTAAAAATCAACGTCGATTACTCTCTAAAATCTTTAGAGTGTATCTTACTAATGAAACCTCTTACCAAAAAAATGCACTGAATGAAAAGAAAGTCGGAATGATTTTATTTTGACGTCATAAAAATCAAAATAACGACTTTTTTTATTACAAAATTTAACTATTTATTGACTGTTTATTAAAGTTAGGAATCAAAATAAAGCCATTTTAATTTTTTATTGACTTTTATGTGCCACTCGTTTACGAGACTGGCTCAATTTTCACTCTGGAGTAAGATTTCATTCCGAAGAATTTAGAGAGTAATCGGGATAAATTTCGGTGGAATATCTCTCGTCGTGAAAAGCGCATTTTCAATGTGGAACCGCCGGAAGTGCAGGAACGAGAACGCACTAGAATCACACGTGTTGCGGGTTGATCTGGACAATTCCGCGTAGCAGCCGAGGGTGCTCTCTCAAAGACGATTCGTGATTTCGAGAAGGAACGACGGAGATGGAGGAATTGAGAGGCATAGAGAAAGAGAGAGAAGGAGAGAGAAAGAGCGGAAGAAGACCATTGTGGTTAAGCTGGGGTGACTGCGGCGGCTCGCTCGGACGAACCAATTTCGCTCGGGCTTTAATTTACCAGCCAGACAGCGGGCCTGCCACGATATACTCTCTCTTTCTCTTTCTCTCTTCTCTCTTTCTATCTTGGCTACTCCACGATGTATACTCTCGAGAATAAATCCAATGTGGGTACTCACCTGCACGGCCGAGCGTGGACAGAACGGCGAGAGTCACTACGATGAGATAGCAGAAAACGTCGGTGCTCCGCATTTTCCTACAGCTTTCTTCCTATCGTCTGCCTCGTTATACCGTCGTGAACCCGTGCGCAACCCGCAATCACATAATAATAAACGTACGCGTCGGTTATTCAAAGGTCGCCCGCTCCGCACACTCGTCTCTCGCGCGTTTCGCTCTCTCTATCGCTCTCTCGCTCTCCCGCCGCGTCGTGTCGTCGCCGCCGTCCGTCGTCGCCGTGTGTCGACTGTCGACGTTCCCGTCGCCCGGAGCCGGGAAAAGTAAAGAGCTTCGCAGCCTCCGCAGATCCACGTCTCGCCGGTTCAATGGTCAACGGACGCGCGTCAGCCGGCGGCGCATCACAATGTTCATCGGCCGGCCGCCACCGCTTTTGACAGATAAATGCCACGCCGCGCGCCGCTGAACGCGTTCAATCATCTGTTATTAAACGACCATTTGCAATTATCGAAGCCAATTGGACCGTCGAGAAGTCGCCCTTCTTACGATCGAGCGATCTCGCGCTCGAGACCTCGCGATATCTCGACCCTTCGATATCTCAAGCCGAGCAGTACGAATGTGCGGGAATTTCGAAATTTTTCTGTTCTTTGGTCTATCTTTAGCGTTCATTAGACGTAAAATAAAAGTAAAATGCCACAAATAACGTCTTCCTGAGTACATTTTAAGCTTTTTAGTCTGATTTTTTTTAGTTTTTAATAATAATGTAAAAGTTTCTAGTATAAGTTTCTAGTATTTAAATTAAACAAAATTTTTAATTTCTTGGTTTTATAGTTAGACTTATTACAATCTGGTGATAATATAAAAATTGAGTAAGTAAAAAAAAGTAAAGTATAATTATCTTAAAAATCTTGTTTTAAAAAAGGAAAGAAAAGTATTGCTCAGAACTCTTAAAAAGTTAATTTATTATTTTTACATTACCTGTTTCATAAAATATATAATGTAAATTTAGCTGTATAAACGCTATTGTATAAAAAATATAACTGTAAAGATAAAATTTGTTTGGGGTATTTTAACACATCTGCCTATTCAAAAAAGTGAATATCCCAATACGTGATGTGCGTAAATATACATACATACGTCTATGAATATTTTAAAAACTTAAAAGCATTTTAGAAGCTTAACGTTCTCTCTTTCTTTTTTTAAAGTCGATAGAGAGATAGAAAGGGAGAGAGTTTTCAGCCTCGCTTAAAATAGCTTAAAGTAGCGTTGGTGCAATCTCGAGGAAAATGGAGGAATTATCACGTGACTGTGCAGTGACGTATTCACGCATGCGTACGAAAAGTCCCGCCGGAAAAATCCACCTCTACAATCTAACATCTTCGTCTCAGCTCCATCTTCAATATCTCCATCCCCATCTTTGGCTTCGTGATATGACGACAATGCACGACAACAGCGGCACGTGGTGTCATGGCGAGTATAGTTGTTAGAAACACCGCTAAATGAATATCCCGCGTCGCCTGATCACGAGATCTCTGACTTGAAGAGTTGACTTAAAAGCGCAACAATGAAGGAGGATTCCGTGTTGAGCTTCAAATGGCAGAGCTTCCCGTCGCACATGGTGGGCTCACTCGACACTTGTTACGAGAAACAGCAATTTGTCGATCTCTCCCTGGCATGTAAGGACGGTACAATCCTTAAATGTCACAAGATGGTACTGGCTAATTCGAGCTCCTTCTTCCGCCGATTGCTCTTGGCTAACGATCATCCGCATCCGATGATCGTCCTGCATGACATCGAGGCCGATGATCTCAAGACTCTCGTGAATTTCATGTATTGTGGCGAAATACAAGTAGTGCAGAGCGAGGTTAGGAGACTACTGAAACTCGCTGAGACACTTGAAGTCACTGGGCTCCGGCACATCCCGCCATCGTTGCTATCTGAAAGTTCCAACAACAAGGAGCACTACGATGTGTTGAAGAAGACGACGACAGTGTCGCGATTGAAGTTGGAGGAAGCCAAAAACTCATCTGGTAGAAGCAGCGTCAGCTCAGAATATGAGACAAGCACGAAAACACAGAGTAAAACGATTCCGCAGATGAAGTTTGTTCCGAAGACGAATCCTTACAAAACGACAGCCAAAGTTCCTCAGGAAATGACGAAGAACGAAGAGATTAACATAAGCGAGTTGTGTCAACGGCTAGAGACTAGCAATTCCGGTATCAGTATTATAGACATTAACGAGCCAAGTACAAGTAGAGGAGTGCGAAGAATGTCCCCGATGCAGCGAAAGAGAAAAGATTTTCCGACGCATCCCGAGATCAGTTGGCCAAGTGTGTTATCCACAATAACAAACAAACCATTATCTTTTCAGAAAGTGCGTTGTATTATGGACGAAGTGGAGATCACAGCGGGAAAGCCATCCACTTCTGTGTCAGACAATAAAATAAATGAACCTTTAGATAGAAGAAAAGTTAAAAAAATTCAAGTGAAGATAACAATTTAAGTACAGTTTACATAAAGGACGAAATTGATATATCTTCCGACATGGAAGAAGATGTTGATATGGATCCTTTAGAAGTTGACGAAATTGACAATGATAACTCAGAAAGCAGTAAAACCACGCAACAGTTTTATTCTCAGATATTGGTCCATTCATTAAATAAGAACACTCATCATAAAGAGTTTCCACCTAGAAAAGATTCAAACAGTTAATATGATTAAGATTCATCAATCGATAAGAAAATGTATATAAGTATTGTTGCATGTTCTCACATATTACACTTTGATATTCATATACATGACATTTGAAATTTCAGACTGCTATATATACAGTAATCATCGTTTCCTCAATATTTATGTTGCATGATCTTGCTGTTTTATAATAAAGCTGTGCAAATCGTAACTCATTTTAAAATCTACGTGTACGATTAAAATTATTCTTTAATGTAAAATTTTTTTATGCGATAATTTAATTGATAATAGATACATTATGACTAGGTTGTTTCACCTTTTGATAAATTCAACTTATTCGTCCCTCACTCTCGTCGTCTCGGTCTTTTGCTCTTTTTTTTATGCATTAAATGAATTTTCACAAAGTTGTCATAATTTATCTAAAGGTGAAATAAGCTCTGGCTCTTAGATCGATTTATATATACATAATATAACAGACTGCTTTCTTTTTAAGAAACATAAATCGACTCAAATTAACATTCGCAGAACAATTTGCCACAATTAATAGACCGTTATATGTGCAGTGTGTATGAATTTTTAATAACTTCACAATGCTTCACAAAATTTATAATAAAGGCCGGAGCGTAGACCTTCGCTTAATCGTAAGTATAATACACAAGAAGATGAACCAATTAAAAATCTTTCATTTGTTTCCTTTCTATGAAATAAAAAATTCTGATTGTTTGATTCTATTATGCCTTATGCATTATGCAAGATTTTGTGCTCCCGTCTTTAGTTTTTCAAACGGTGCTTTCCAGCAAAAAACATACATTGTTAAAAAAACAGAATTAAAAGTGATTGAGCTGATTTGCGAATGCGTCCTGATATCACTCAAAATAACATTTGAACACACTCCGACTCTCCTCGCTAACAGAGTCGAAAAATGTAATTGAATTTAAACAAAATTAATGAAACAAAATAAATGAAAAACGACGTGTGTCGAAAATGTCAATTGTATTAAAAAGAAAGCAGCCATAGTAGATATGTAGCGTAACAAACCATAGCAACTCTGTTATATAGCGGTTTCCTTGGAAGCAAACTTGACATTTCTCCTTATAGCGTATACAAAAGGTTTTTGCAATTGTTCCTACGATTTTACATAAAAAAATGGATATGAATATGAAGAATAAAGTAAAGTATTGTGATAAAACAGAACAGGCAAACGATATTGTTAATAAATTAAACCCTGATAAACATGTAACAGAAGAAGAGTTTCAAAATTTCATGCATCGTGTCACTGAAGTGGGTGAGTATGACACGTGATTATATTGCAAATTTACTTATATCAATAAAATTTTTCATTCAAGAAAAAATCGTGAAGAAATTAGCATCTTCCGATCAACAAGAACAAGAATGCGGGAAAAAGTTAGCCGATGAAATATTAAAACAAGATGTTCAAAAAGAAGTTTTTGGAGATAGCGAGGTAAAAGTTAAAACTGATCGATCAGTAATTAATAAATATCCGTCAAAGGAACATGATTCAAACGATGATCCGAACCAAATGTCGCGAGGTACATTTATACATGTATTATGCTATTGTTTTGTCTATTCGGCAAGTAGTGATAAATTATAAATTGACGCGATTTATATAAACAGAGGTATTCATGAAGAGCGTAGAAAACGACGCTAAAAAACGAGCTGAAGAACGCAAAATTAGAAATGAACGGGCGGAAACGTTAAAGAGAATTGCAAACGGTGCATTTAAAGAAGGTGATTATGAGAAGGCCGTGACTTATTATAGCAAAGCATTGGAACAACGTAAAGACTCTTCTGTATTGTGGAATAATCGCGCGTTATCATATATGAATCTCGGATTATTCGAAAAAGCCTTGCACGACTGCGAGTGGACGTTAAAACTGAATGATTCAAATTTAAAAGCTCTTTTGTATAGCGCTAAATGTTATATACATCTCAGAAATAGGGAGAAGAGTAAAGAATATATACGGATGGCCAAAGAAAAGAATCCTCATTTCAACAAATTTATCGATGGTATTATTAAATATTTTAATCTTACACCTCGCCTTTTGTGTAATAACAATTTATTTTATATTTTGCAGAATTTCAAGAAAATATAGAGCTTCAATTTAACAAATCTAATGTTCAGATAATCAATGATGAAATATAATAGCTTCTTTCTCCAGAGAAATAACACATAAACATCATCTTATATAATATATATAAATTAATATAATAAATTAATATAATAAACAATAGAAATGCTTAGTACCAGTATATATTTTCTTTGTGATTGCCTAGATATTTAGAATAATATCAAGATTGCTCTATATTTGTTGCATTATTTTCTTTAACTTCTGATAGAGATCGTGGCTCATGTAAGAAAACTGTACACTCAATGCCCTAAAAAAATAAAATATCTATAATATTATTCATTATCAATGATGTAAAACTGACAGTAAAACAATTTTATATGCTGAATATAATTACCTGCATGCGCGCCGCTCTTACAAATCCTTCATTAGCAGAAACTGTAATACTTTTCATACTTTCGCCCGTTGCAAAAATCAGTCGCGATCGACCTTTAATTTTACCGCCTAAGCGGAGTTCCATAATTCGTCCAGTAGTGACATCGTCAACGATTCGGACTTTCTTTAACAATTCTTGAGCACGCTGCGTTTCATTCGGACCACCGATAACATCGATAATATTCATAAAATTATTATATGCTGTCCGGCAGATTATAAGTTCTTTGTCCCGAAACAAATTTTCTAGAATCGCTTTTATGGGACGTTTCCTTTCCATTTCTGCTTGTTGCGTAAGTAATGGCTCCCGATAAACATAATTATTATATCCATTAGCCATATTCGTAACATAAGCCAAAAGCGCCGACACATCGAGATTCAGGAGTCTGATTTCGGTTGATAGAACAAATGTATTTAATGATCGCAAATCCATATTTAAATCCTTTTCGGAATCGCTTGTAGATCCTTTGGACAAATCCAGTTCATCTTGTTCTACCTCCAAAAAACAAAAAGAGAACAATAAGTATATATATATATATGAAATTATTTTCACACGATATAGTTGATTTTCTTTAAATATTTATCAAAGATAAATTATACTGACTGTTCAAGTTTTCATTGTTTGTATCTATTCTATCTCCTTCCACTGTGATGCCCATTTGCTCTAATTGCAAAGCCAGTGGAACCTCTACGCCGTAAGCAAAATGAAATATCACATCTGGAGGTCTATAGTGATGGAGATGACACTTGCTACATACAAGGTACGAATTGGCTTGGTCCAAAACAGATTTCTGTCCGTATTCTCCATTGCCGAGAGATATCAGAGTTAATGCTCTAGCGTTTCTTGCTATAATCTTCACCCACGAAGCACCACTATTACATACTATATCAATCTCCAGACGTGATTTTTGATATTTGAAGGGTCTCATTACGCTGACGGGATCCTTTGCACATGATAGTCGAGCCACCATAGCATCGAGATGAGTCAGATTCGAGCTCTGGAGATGTTTCTTCTTTAAATTTCCTGTACATTGTACCTTTGTAAGAAAAGCTCAAGTTATTAATTTGCTAATTCAACTGGTATGTTAAAAATATACTCTACCAGAGAAGAATTAATTCTCAATTCTAAAACTTTTGCACCGGATTATGATAGATTCATTCAAGATACATGCTTTCCAATAAGAAATACAAGAGATCTCAAGAGATTCAAGAGATATAAAAGATCTGTTCTTTTTAGCTGAATATGTTCAACATAGTTCATCTATCTTTCTCTCCAGTGAAAAGAAAAAGAGGAAAGTTGAACTGTACAAGAAGTTCAACTAAAAAGAACAAGCCTGATTCTATCAATGTAAGGTTAACTTAATCTCTATTAGAATTCTCTATTAATTAGAATTCTATTAATCTTAGAAAAGATAAATAGTAAGTTTAATTTACTGTTAATAAATAATTCTTAGAATTAAAGAGAATCCCCCAATATAAGCTTTTTCTAATTCTTCAAATTAAATTTTGATTATTATTTCGTCTTTGTTTAACATTATCAAATAATAAGGATGTTCACTTGTGATAGCTGTGTCTTTAATTTCTAGAAAGCACTCATACTCTCCCCTATATCTATAAGTAAAAATGATGAATTTAATTAGGATATCTTTTACCTTCTCCAAAAATTTTATCTCTTGCTGAATCTTCCGTATCAGTTTATCAATCCCGTCGATCTTGTCCATAAGTTTCAACCTCTCGACCATGCTGTGGCCACTGGCGATTTTCTCCTCGAGACACTGAAGTAACTCGTCATCTATTTCGTCTTCCATCGTCGTGATGAACTGATGAACTCGTGAACGGTTAACCGTACCATCAAAATCAACAAAATCGAACCTGTTTCACGACGATCGGAGCGTCGGAGCACTCGGAATTCGAAGACCACGGAATAGTTGGAAGTTGGAGTAGTCCATGGAGTAATCTCGATGAGTCTTTAGTTCAGTCTGGTCGGTCCCGCGCGACATGCGTGATGCGTGCAGCCATCTTGCGCCGTGGGTCAATATCACGCGTTCGCGTAATGTCGTCGGCTTGTGTCAAACTCGCCTGAATTAACCTCACCAAACTTTTTGCTTCGGACAAGCGACAGTCGATGTCGACGTGCGGGCCACAGTGTGTCCGGTGTGACGTTACGTGCCGTTACGCGAGAAACGGTGACGAGCACGAAACGACGACGACGACGACAAGGAGATCGACGACGAGGAGGAGGAGGTCGACGACGAGGAGGTCGACGAAACCGCGGCGCGGATTCGCGACATCCACGTGAGTCGTAGCGAGGATTAATCGTCGAGCTGTGCTCAGTAGAAACGAGTATCGTTTGAATAGAAATCTTCGCCGAGGCAGGAAAATGTCCAGCGCCAAACTCATAGAGAATCCAGAAGTGCCGGGTGAGTCATGCGTCATCCTCGAGACAATCCGCTTTTCTCCCCTTTCCTCTCGCCTCGACACCAATTCGACTCGTCCGCTTTGCAATAACGTGCATCTGTAAAATGACAACGCGGAGTTTGATGCCAAGGATAAAAGAAGGAAGTAATCCTGATGGAGGTTGCCGGGGATGTTTTGTCGATTCTCGGAACGCTCCGTAGGTTTGAAAGATTATCTCAATTAGCGCACGATCTGTTGTAATCGGCATTATTTGAAGCTCCGAAATCGTCGGATCGTGACTCGCCGGACGAGACAATTATCGTGTATGTGTGTATTACGTTGACGAGTAAATTGCGAGCACCGCACGTCGAAGAGTACATGGATCACGCAATGTACATGCGAGCGCTTAATGCTATGTTATAATAATATAACAGATCTAATCTACGACTCACTCGGTTTTCCGTTTCGCCCGAACGAAGTATTTAAAACGTATTTAGTACTGTTTTGTTGATTTTGTAAAAGTCGATTGACACTTCAGAGCATGTTTTTGTAAAAAAAATTGAAGATAATGTCAAATGCAAGTATATAAATATAGAAGGAGGTCACAATAGTTAATACTTGAAGTTAAAGTATAGAATTATAATGTCTGAAATTGTGTAATTATTTTATTAATTGTAGAATATATCAATTCTGAATAAATAAAACATTTGATTCCCTCAAATTGAAATATTCCAAAAGCAAATATGATTAACATTTTTTGCCTGTCATCATTAATTTGCATTGTATATTGATTATGTAATCAGCATAATTGTATAATATCTATTTCTACTACAGATTAAACTTTAATCTTGGTTGGTTTAATTTACTCTTTATATTTTTCTAGCTTTAAGAATAAGAAAAAGATTAATAAATTAAAAGCTGAGATTAAAGTTAATCTACATTGATAAAGAAATGAGTTTAAAGCAAATGTTACATTATGCACTGGAGATAAAAATTTTTAATTAGAATTCATTCAAGTTGGTTAAATTCTAATTTTTAATTCACAATTCTTAATCTCTAATGCATAGTGTGATACGAATTTAAGTCTGTCTATATGGCCAGTATTTATACCCTGATAAAAATTTTTTTTCAGAATTTTTCATATAAGTTTGTAGAATTTTTACATAAATTTCAAAATTTTTCAAAATTTCTGAATGATTTATTTTTTTTTTAAATTGCTACAATTTTTCATACAAATTGGAAATCTTTCAAAGTGCTGAGAAACACTATAAGAATAAAAGAATGTAAGGAATAAAATTTTATAAAATTTAAAAAAGTTTAAGGTATGTTTTTAGAAATTATAGAATAAGAAATCTGAATATTTCACAATTCATACACATGAAAAATTCTAAGAAAAGAGATAGACTTTCTTAATATTTCTGAAAAATGTTCAAAAATTTTCCTAAATTTTTGAACATTTTTCAGAAGTAATCGATTTTTATATTAAGACCATTTAAGTACAATCTTAAGATATCATGAGCCAATCACAAAACCATATTAGCATCTCAATGTATTATTTATGATAAGAACTTATCTTGCAATGAAAACCGATTATGAATACTACGTGAGTAATACTGGAGACATGGAGTCGCTACGTATAACGAATGTTAAAATAAATTACGTCAGCACTGCGACGCAAACGTGATAAGCTAAATATGTATCGCTGTCTGGGCGTGAGATGTATTATCGCATAATGTCGTAGGTCTTTGTATTAGCTAGCGCGCGAATTAACGCGACGCTTAATATAGCGTGTGCGTGCAATTAAACGCGATTCCTCTGTAAATTGTAAGAGCACAATAGACATCTCATCGTTAACGGCGCCGTCTGACTTATCTATACGTTTCTCGCCGAAAACGAATCATCAATCCGCGATAATTATCACGATAAATCTCGTAAGCCACGGCGCTGTGAAATTTTGACGAATTGATAAACTTGATGGTAAGAGTGATACACTGTTGTAAATCCGAACGCTAATAAACTTGTCCAACACCATTGACGAAAGTTAAAGAAGCTTCTTTTAATCTCCCTTTGTTCGTCACTTCACAATACTTTACCGTTAAGTTATAAAAATGGTACGAGTTGACAAAAATAAGTATAGGTATGATTAATTCAAAGTACACAAATGTACACATACGTATCGCTGTAATTATCTCACCATGCTGAAGATCCAAGAAGTTTTTTTCACTAGATGTAAAATAACAATGACATGATAAATTACCGCAGTAAAACTGCGGGGTGTCGCATGATTTATAAGTTTTGACTTTTTTACAAATTCTTGTGTGTCCTAAAATGAGAAAAATATGGTACCACTATACCGGTCGAAGATCCTTTCCTTTCCTTTTCGTAAACACAAAGATGACTTAAAACCTTTGGTTTACCATCTTCTCTCGCAACAGGACTCGAAACCTATCTGCCACCACCTCCGCCGCCGCCGCCGCCGCCACCACCGCCTCCCCCGCCTCCGCCACCGCTGTCTTCTACAAACAAATCCTCGAACAGCAATGCACAATCGACAACGACGCAACAGCAACGACCAGCAGTGAATGAGAACATGATGGCAGTCACCCCGGTGGCGATCGCGACTGATGGGACGTTCCCGAACTCTATGCCACCGAATCCGTACATGCTACATCCAACAATGCATCCGCAAACTCCTGGACAACAGCCAACTCAGCCCCCCTGGTGGATACCGAGTGATAATGATACTTCAGAACTTTATACTCCTTGGTACGATCCGACTTATAAGGGTTCACCTGCTGCACCAGTAGCATCTCCCGCGGCGTCCGCAGTAGGAAAGAACAAGAACAAGAACTTTTACAAACGCAAAAACGAGTTTATAGATCCAGCACAGGACGCAGGTAATTAGAGAATTTTTTAAATTGAAATTAATGGAAAACAGATATTAATATATAATTTCTGTGTATATATTTCTCAGAGAAAGTGGCGAGCGCGCAAAGGGAACTATCGACATTAATGAAACCACTCAAATGTGATCTGTGCAATGCAGTCGTAAGGCCCAGCTAATCATAATTGAATAATCAGAGAATTTTCTTCGTTTAAATTTAGTTTTATTTCGAGACTAATTCTGTGATTGTAGATTTCGTGTCGATAAAATTATTAACATTGTATATCGACGAAGCAATATCGTACCTTGCAGATGAACTCCACGTTACAAGCGAAACTACACTATGACGGCAAGCCGCATCAGAAAAAAGTATCGATGTTTCTCAATCAGAGCGTTAAAAAACAGAAAACGGAAGACGGCCAAGTGAGCAGTACGACCAATAACGACTGGCAAAACTACTGTGATGTAAGAGGCCTACAATGTTTCGTCTACAGTTATGTATTTACATACGTAAATCGTATATTAATGTACCTCGCATACAATCTACATTGCTAGATATGCAAAACATGGTTTACGTCGCAAACTGACGCCACGCAACACTACGCGGGCAAAAAGCACATTAGGGCGGCGAACGGCGGGCCTCGCGCGAGGTATGAAGCTACATTGAAACTCTGTAATAATATTTACTTAACAATCTGATAGCTTAATAATTTATTTATTTTAATTTATTTTTATTTATTTTTATTCAATAACTCGCGTAATAAAACGTAATGATTGAATTAAATTATTTTTACTCGTGATAATAAGACAGTTGCAACCTACAGGCCATCAAAGAAGCTGCCAACTCAGAACCAGTACAGTCAGGTGGATTCGACAGGTCGCTTTGGAATTGGAACGGCCTTTCAGACGGACGTGCAATCCGCCCCGGCTGCGACACCGATTGTATCTGACGGTATAGCCACTGTGCCGAATCCAGCTGCGATACCATCAATATACACGTCACCACCGTACCCTACGCCATTGCGCTGCGACTTATGCCAAGTTTCAGCCAATCGTCAGGATCAATTGGAGACACACAAACGCGGAGCCCGACATTTGAGAATGCTCAGGCTCAACGGACTCCCCATACCTGAACCCGGTAAGTCAATAAGATAAACGTCATATTTATGTATATATATTAGGTGTACAACTTTGCTTCCGCCGTTTTCCTATAGATGGCTTAGCGGTAAGTGGTGGTCGAAATAAATAGATCATAGACGTCATACAATAAACTTGGGCATCTGTCAACATAACTCCATAGAAACATTAGTCGATTTGTGTCTGCATCATAAAGTTATTCTCGATTGAAAATGTCAGTTTACGAGCCAAATTCTCATCATTTGCGGGAGGTTTTAATTTTTTGCTTCAATATGAAGAAATCTGCGGCTGAGGCTCATCGAATGCTCTCAAATATTT
>NW_012130073.1:3782750-3783732 GCF_000143395.1 Atta cephalotes
CTAATATATATATATATATATATATATGTCGCTCATTAATTTTTAACGTTTTGTTTCAGCAGCTGAAAATGAAAACACGTCTAACATCTCGGAACCTATAGATTATTCTATTTATCGGACACCATCAGGTAAAAAATCGTTATGGTATATAAAGATTAGGAAAGAAAAATCGTTTTATAACTAATGCTGATGCAATAACTTTTCGTTTCACAGGACAGTATTACTGCGCACCGTGCAATGTATCGTTAAACTCGGAGACCACGTTCGCTCAGCACGTCGAAAGCAAGAAACACAAAAATCAAGCTAACCCAAAGTCACCGAACGCCATGGTGGCGGCAAAGAAAGCCAGATTCAAGAAAAAATAAAAAAAAATCGTGACAATGATATTGCTTTCTAATATAATGCACAGCGTTTCAACTGTTTTTGTTGTTTGTCCAACTTTGAACCTTGCATTCGTTATCACGTGTACGCGCTTTGTCCGTTACGATTGTACAAAGAGATACACAATATTCATTCTGAGTTAAGTGTAATAAATTCTGCTTTATTTGACACTGGAATAAAATTGCGTGACTGCATTTCTCGATATACGTGACCCCCAAGTCATCATACTCTGGTGAATTTAATTAGACTGCGGATGGCCGAATATTGCGAATTAACGCAAAGTTAGATCAAGCGTCTGATGGGTGCGACTGATGGGAAACATAAGTCTGTTAGTTACGCGAGGCGAGTATTTAAATTAAATGCCGATTAACTCTAGATTAAATTTGCAGTAAATCGAGCGTAGTGATTTAGACGGCAGCTCATTAAAGCGCGTCTCGGCGCCGCAACTAATCGCCTTCCGCATTTATTCAATTACCGAGATCATTAACTTGAACCATGCGACAGCATCGCGAGATTCGCGAGATCCTTCATGCAAGGGTGCGTGTATACAACGTGAAATTTATGCGTCATTGGGCTCCATCTTTTTCTCTCTCTCTCTCTC
>NW_012130073.1:3785218-3792246 GCF_000143395.1 Atta cephalotes
TCTCTCTTCTTCTCTCTCTCTCTCTCTCTCTCTCTCTCTCTCTCTCTCTCTCTCTCTCTCGTGACATTCCGTCTCGCGGTTTATGGACGAGCGAATGAGCTGAATTCTCGTTTCTATTAATTACCTCGTAAGATATGTATGGCGAAACGATGTTTCTCGTCTCTTTTTACTGTCAGTCGTCTGCGACGAATATGTCTCTCACAGAACAACGGCGGAAATAAAAACGTCGGTGTAAAGCATGAATCAACAATGAAGTACCAGGCAGCAACGCGACGTTTATGATGGGCGTCCAAAAATGGTAGCGTAGGAAATGGATGGCCTTCAAAATGCAAGAAGAACAAATAGAAACATTTGTATTATAGAATCCTCGATCGAGAGACTATTTATTCGTGAAATCAGTCCATCATTGAAATCAATTTGAAATTAAGTTAAATGAAAACTCAGTTGAAGTTATTTCAATATCAAAAATTTTAAGAAGTAAATTGAAATTACGTAATTAAACATCAAAATAAAATCATGTAAAAACATGTAATTACTTTAAAATCAAATTTATAAAAAATCAAAATCGCTTTGAAATTACAAGAAATTTAAAATCAGTGAACTCTATTCGTGAATAAGTACAACTCATCTTCGATTACATTAAATGGCATGGCGAGGCATCGATGGTATCGACATGATTTTCGAATTTGCCGTGAATTCTTACCGATTCTCATGGCGAATGAGAGCCGAGAGGGTTGAGAAATCTTAACGCTGCGGGCGATGCCGTGTACTCGAAATTCCTCCGAGGCTCTAATATCTTCCCTGGGTTCCTCTTTCCCCCTTCCCACCCTGAATGCGTGACGCACCGCATACCGGCGATTTTCTAACGAATCCCGGCAATTTAGCGGCCCCGATCTCCTCTGCTCTCCTCTTGGCTCTTCTTCACGGTATCTTTTTGGTTTTCCGTGCGTTGGACTCCCCGCGCCATGAACGGCGCGAGATTAGGATCACCCTCACGCGCGGACTTGTAGATCGGTCGGTTTATACCTGCGCTTCGGATTTTTTATGACCCATGCGTTTCACGTGTAATGCTGCGCTCATCTCGTTTTTATTTTCCACCACATCCACCTACTTCCCGATCGATGTGTCCCTTGTTCCGTCCTCTCGTCCTCTCCCACGAATCACCGGTTCTTCTTACCTTTTTACAACCCGTGAGCAAAGTCACTTGTGAGTTATTTCAAAATAAAACTAATCAAAATGCTATAGTTTACGTGATGTGAAAATTCTCTAAAATTTTTAGAAGAACGCCTCTCACTCTTAAAAATTGAAAATTGAGTCATTCTTTTTCAAGATTGGCTCAACCCACACAGCACTTTATACAATGAACGTTCTAGGAATGTCTTTAGAACATCTTTCAAACATCTTTAAAGCATTTCTTGGAGGTATATGCTGTATGGAAATTTTCTTTAAAGTGAAATTCCATTCTAAAGAATTTAAAGAACAGAGTTTTGGTTATTGTAATTTCATTTTGGAACGCACCCCTAGGGGTCGATTGTACTTAGAAATGAGATGAAAATTACAAAAGCAAATTTACTTGGTGACGACCGATGAAATTATAAATATTCTAATGAATTTGCTCACCTCTGTAATTTTCATCTTACTTCAAAATACACCTACCTCCTGTACTGTATTTTGTATCACGCACAATGTCATAAATTATTTTAACGCATGAATTAATGTGCGCATATAATTGGAGCATATTTATCTAAACATCCATGCTTTTCGTCTAAACATCCGCATATCGTGATATTCGTGACCGATAATTCGAGAAACCATATCACTATATTATTGATAATCAGTATTTATATTTAGATTATATTATTATTGCTATTCAATTTAAGCATCGAATGTGCCTTGAACTACTGAAATGTCATCTCCAATCTCCAGCTCTGAGAACGCATCGCAGTTTCTTCTCGAATAACCAATGATTATGATATGCGTCCTGAAAATAAAAACAAAGCACAAATAGAATGCAAGAAAAGAATGACAAAAGCGTATACAAAGCTTCTATACGGAAAGAATGATTAAAAAAATTTCAACATTATTTTATTTGGTTCAACAAAATTTTATTTTCAGATCTGTATCCAGAGAAATTTTAAATCTTTTAACAAAGTTATTCTTTCCATGTAGGAGGTGAAAATTGAGACAACGAAACATAAAATATTTTTTCTAGAAGCTTTATTTATGTTTCTGTCATTCTCTCCTTAAATTCAACTTATATTTTAATTTTTATTTTCGCCAAAGCTAATATTTATGAGAAACACGTCTTGATTATGCAACAATACGCGAACACATTCACGTAAGACACTTATTACCTCCTTGTGCACAAATGGAATTTCTAAGAAAAGGAGACTCTGTTTTGTGACTCTTTACTCGTGCGAACTTTTCGTCGAATGATTAAAGCACGATGACACGGTTCGATTTCGAAGCCGGCGAAGTGAAGGGAAAAAAACACAAATTAATCTGTGACGCGGCGGAGATTTTAAGGAACGTATAAAGCCATTAATCGTCCGTCCCGCATTTCGGTGGAATTCGTCTCGATGACTGGAGAGAATTTCTGAGAAGCTTCGGGTCAGAGCAAAGAGTCGCTTCCACCTGCAACGGGCAGTAGCGATGCAACCAGACGCCGTGACGAAAAAATCAATCGATCGACCGACCGATCGCTCCCTCGTTCAAGGCTTCGCGATTGGTCCATCGTTGTCCTCTTGAACTGCGCTCGGTCTTTCGGATAACAGAATAACACGCAAAAATCATTTATCGGCCGTGACTCGTGAAGAAAATCGCAGTGACTGCGCAATGCTACGAGCTATTAGAAACGCATGAATAACCAAGGAACAAGAGTAAAAAAAAACATTACGTCGATGATTGCGATTATTCTTTGTGGAAATGCAGAAGATTATAATATCTCAAAAAGCGCGTGCACAATGAAAAATATATACCGAAAAAATCTTTCAAAATCTGAAAATATGGTATATATTTGTGTGCTTAAAAAAAAAATGTTACCAAGTAAAATTTAAGGAATCGACTTTTCGACCAAAAAAAAGGGAAAATAAAATAATTATCGTAATTATCGTTCAAATATTAGATTGTAAAAAAAATACCCTTCGGTTTTTATATACAAATTTATTCAGAAACAACAATCATTATTTTTCAAAATATATAGAGTTTATGTTCAATAATCATTCGTCACCAATTTATTAACTACTTTTTTTTGATCTCGATATCATTAGATACGCAAAGAACTCACGACGAGTTGTCTCAATGTGATCAATTATTTCGAATTGTCGTCCTCGCATTTCGCAAAAAATGTTTCATGGAGCATAACAAGCCGTAATCAGCAAGCTTGTTCTGTAACTCTTACGACGGTTTCGTTATCATTTCAACGTTGTTGCGTAACTTTTTTAGCATTTTTCCTATTATATCTGTACAATGTTATAACGATAACGAAATTGTTGTTAAAAGTTACAGAATAGTTACATGCTGTATACCGGATAGGATCTCGATATCTAGACGAATACCAAGATCAAATCTGGCAGTTAATATAAGTATACTAGTGACGAATAAACATAATGATTTTTATTTTTATACGCAATTGTCGTTGTTTTTAAATAAATTTGTATGTAAAAATCATTAAAATAAAAATTGTTTTTGTATGTAAAAAGCAAAGGATGATTTAGAATTTTGAATAGTTTACAATTATTATAATTGCACTGATATTAGTATATTAACATATTTTATATTTTACGTTTCATATTTCATATTTTATTTTATATTTTCAAAATATGAAAATATGAAAAATCTGCAAACAAGTTTTGCAAAATCTGGCGGTATTTCGACAATATTTATTCCCAATATACTCGCCCGACTGATGTAACGAACGATGAATGGGATTACAACGCGTAAGGGAGCCGACGGATACCGAACGGGGCGTAATCGGTCGTTACAGAACCATTCGCGCAGAAATCCTCTTCCGTGGTCCGGATTGGATCTATCGAGAGGGAATCGGTCGATAGATCGTCTCGGATGATCGGCGTCGCGCGTCGCGACTTGAGTATAATATACACGGGTTGAGCAATCGACTCCGCTGAATCGTCGAATTCCAAGGTGTAAACGATGGAGATTAATAAGAGAGAAATCGCGCGCGAGTAGACTCGCTTCGATGACTCGACTGTATAAATTACCTCGGCTACCGAGATTTTTTTCCACTTGAGGCTGTTGCGATATAACGCCGATTTGATATTAATACATCTTCCACGCGAGTACTCCAAAACTCGTTAACCTTAAATTTTCTCCGTAAATTTGTAATAACGTTCACTTTCCTGTATAATCAATTTCTAATTTTAGACGAAACAAGTTATATACAGGATGTTTGTAAATTGGTAGTGTAACGGGGTAGAGAATAATTCTACATGAAGAAATCAGTATGAAATATAGAAGACATTTTTTTCATGTAAGACTTATTAGCTTTCGAGAAAATCGATTTTTAATACTCGCTGGACACGAATTTAAAGGATTATTTCTCAAAAATATAAACTTTTCATAGATTACTCTATTATTACGTCTATAAAATTATGTTAAATTTGAGCACAATTCTCTTATTGATTCAAAGGTTATTTAATTTTTTGTTAGTCTAGATTCTTTTATAAAAAAAACGTAATATTTGTAAATTTAAGAGAGAATAACATTAAGAATTACAATCAAATTTTATACAAATACTGATCAGATAATAATAATAAAATTCACGTTACTCGTTTAAAAGTCACCTAAAACTGCAGAAAAATGTTATTTTGCTACATAAAATTATGGGTCAAATTATTTGTTTTATTTCTTATGGTTACATTTAGAGCGTATTCATGTATAGGCTAAACATCTTTTTTTAATAATATTGACTAATATTAGCTCATTTTATGATTATTTGATTGGTATTTTTAGTTGATTTTACAGTCAAAACATCTTTAATTGACAAATTAAAGCACTAGAATATATTACAAAGCGTTCACAAAAATTTATTTCGAAGAGCAGAATTGTGTATTTGAATGGGCAACATTTTTAACAATTTATAAAATAATTAAATTTATCGTGCCTGCTTTTATTGTATTCTCGATTAGTCAATACAATAATAAACACAAACATAAGCAGAGATAATAATCTACAATGAGAGCCATTAAGTCGAGACGTATGGCAAATATTTAAAACCGAGTTTCTCGAAAACAAAGTTTCATTATACAAAAAATGTCAATCCTATGTCTTCTACCTATTTTTTCGTGTAGAATTGACTTCTTCCTGATTGTACCCAGTTCACAAACATCCTGTATTACTATGCATTTAAAAAGCATGTAAAAGAAAACATATATGTAATCTACATTTATAGATTTGCGACGCAACGCAATAACATGCGAGCGGTTTTCATTTTAATATTCATTCGCTTTCTTAAGCTAATTGAGTCTCGAGCGTTTCGTCGGCAAATCAAGCGGCTGCGGCACGTTTAAAACGCGTTATTTTTGCGCGATCTTTTCTAATATCGCTAACGAATGGCTAACCGAGTTAGCGCCAGTCGAACGGTACCGAAGGAAACCGGACGAGAGTGAGTAGAGCAGCTCCTTTGTCTCGACGTCGATTCCATTGTTCCGGCCGATGCGTAAAAAAAAAGACTTGAAGAAGCAACACGACGATGACGCGCGGACGCGCATGAATTTCTTCGGCGAGTTGACGACGACGGCGGTCGTCCCGACAAATTCATATAATTATTTCTCGATTAGGAGAAGGCGAGCCAGTAAACGTTATTCGAGATTAGATCACTGGCGTGTGTTAACGGAACAAATCTGTTTACATCAGTCGCGTTTTAAGTATTGCTCTCCATCGTCTATCATTTAGAATATAATATTCGCTCAATAATTGTGGAGCATCGCAGACGATGCTCCACACGATTCCGAAAAATTAATATACTGCGAGAGAAAAATGTACTAAATTAAAATTTAAAAGAAACGAAATTTAAAAAAGAAGCAATATAATGTATCATAAAAAAATGTATAATTACCTTTATTATTAAATCAAAAGAATATCTTTCGACCCATTCTTGTTTTCTATCATTAGTTATTTTAAATTCTGAACTAATAAGCTGTAATAAAATGTAATAAATTTTTAAATAATTATACTAAATTGTTTGAATAGTATTGGTATAATTCATTCACGGGAAATAAATATTTGCTAAATAAAAAATAATAATAGTTAAATCAAATTAAAGAGTTTTGCACCAAATAAATATATGTTTATATTTAGTAAATATTTAACTGGTACTATATATTTAAATAAATATTTATTAAAATTTAGTACATTCTTTCAGAGTAACATCTTATATTTTGATTTACTTTAAATTAGAAAGAAAAATAGCACGATTTGTCACGTTTCAGAAACACGAACTTTTTCGGGCAGTACATTACTTCATAAAATACGAGTCGATGACAGAAACAGAAGAGAAAGAAGGAGAGGAAGGATGTCACAGATGAGACAATAAAAATGAATAACGATAATAATCGATGCCGACTTACTCAATCTAATCTAAACACTTAACATTATAGTAGTGTAACTAAAAACCCGCAATCTCATACAGTACTAAATTAGGAATTTCCTAACAGCGGTAAATGATTATAGACTTCCGAGAAGAAGGAAGATACGGGGTGGGAAGAACATCGCTCCGAGCGGCGAACGCGATGCGTGTCGCTGAGAGGAAGTGAGAGCGGGGAAGAGGGGTGGCAATAAAAACTGATCGGGACGCATCTCGGTGGGGCCGGCCACCAATGTCGAGCCGTCGAGAAAATAGAAAATCGTGGTGCACGCTCCCTAAATGCGGGCGGTGTGATGTCATGCGGAAATAGCCGTCCGTCGTCTACTCGCCGATGCGACGCGCTAACACGGGTCGCGGTCGCAACCACACGAGGATAGAGAGAGAGAGAGAGAGAGAGAGAGAGAGAGAGAGAGAGAGAGAGAGA
>NW_012130073.1:3792990-3795302 GCF_000143395.1 Atta cephalotes
AGAGAGAGAGAGAACTGATCTCGATCGATCACGAATGATTACCTTCTTCGTCTCAACTACGAAAGAAGAGCTGATAGTTCAGGATGCCGCGCCGCCGAGTCAAAACCGGTATAATTTTTGTGAATCCAATTTTCGAGATTAAAGCCACGGAAAAACACATCCGACGTTAATTGCGTTTCTATTGCGACACTAATGAACTCTTCGTCTTAATCGGAAAAGCGTATAGAAAGCGTTTATGGAAATTATTTTACATCTGTTGTTTTCTTTATTATTTCTGATATTTCGGGAGAAATCAATTAAATTAGTTAAATTTTAAAAAATAAGTGAATTTAAAAAATATGATCTTTTATTAGAAAATTTATTAGAAAATTAGACTGATAAAAATAGATTAAATAGAGAAAGGATCCTATTTTTCAAAAAAATATAAACTAACTTTTTTATGATAGATTTCATGAAAATAATTAAATTCATAAATATAATTAAAGAATATTAATTGCTTTTATTAATATCTCTTGATGAATTTGCGCGCTATTAACCACTCAACATGCATACTTTTTAAAACTTTTAAAGTAAAATCTCACTCTGAAGAATGTTTTGTGTGAAATCTTACTCTTAAAGATTGAAAATTAACTTTTAAAAGGCTTTTTTAAATATACTTTTTTAAAACTGACTCAATTTTCACGCTTTAGAAGAGATTCCACTTCAAAAAATTTAGAGACTACGTGTTTAAAACACACAACTGTTCAATATACAAACGATATATGTATGCATCGAGTAGTATCACGGAAAACAGGCAGAAGCAGTTAAATGAGAGTATCTTCTTTGTATTTATTTGCTTATGTATTTGCTTTTTAAACATTAACTTGCAAAGGATAGAATATTCGGCAGTTATTTTGTGCGCATTTACGTATTTCTTAATAACGAATTAGTAAGAAATTTTGATACAAAATGTTCGGTGTTTGTTGTTACGCGTATCACAAGGTCGCCGCGCTATCGCTCAACACAATAATAGACAACGGTCGAGCCTGTTGTTATTCTCTCGCGGAACGCGGTCATGACAAGATAGGAAAATGCGGCCACAACGATCATGAAGTTTAATCAATTCCCGTGACGATTCGTAATTGTAGACAACAGCTTTAATAAAAATGTTTATATGCGTTTCACACGGTTTCTAATCACAGAAATCGAAATGATGGGAGCTGTAATTACACTCATGTCTGTTTTTATCAATGTTGTTTAATTTTAATCTCGGTTCTACTAATTCTTCGTCTTTCTCTAAAAATTAGAGAAATTGAAAATTAAATAAGTTGAACTGAAAACACTGACATAAAGAGACGATCTTTTCGATTATTTTCGCATTTCATGGATACCTCGTTTATCGTGCCTTTAATCTTAACATTCGTATTATATTTCGCCTGTATATCGTAATAGATAACACTCGTTATAAAATGTAAATTATTATATATATTATTTAAAGTGCAGGAAGTGCGCGAAAGTGTAGTAAGGAGCAACAGGTGTAGCGTCGCGCCATCGCCGCGGTAATTTTCCTTAGTGCGTGAAGTTGGCCGCGCGAATTTACGAATGTCGCGCGTCCGTCATTTGTTCGTCGTTGAGTCCGTTTATTACGTTGCGAGGCGTCGAGTGGATTGTATGTATATATGTATTTTTCGCGCGTTTATTCTCCGTCTCGATACCACGAGATGTACTGGGAGTGTCGAATAAAGTGTCGCGCGACGTGATCGTATTCTGGTGATTATAATGTGCGTGCGAAATTAATCATCTTCGCGAAGTGTGAGTGCAATGAGGAAATCTGAGAGGAGGAAGTGGCTTGAGAAGCATCAGGCAATGGCGGAGCAACCATGTGGTACGTAATTTATTTTTTGTTGAGTTACTTGTAGATAGTCTATTTTTTCCGTTCATCGCGAATGTCTTGAACGAGAATTGGAGAAAGATTTTTATTTATGAAAGTTTAAAAGAGGTTATGTCTAAAAAAAGACATGAAAATTGTGTAAAAATAAAATGTTCAAATAAACGAAGACAAAAAAATTTATTGCGCACCGTAATAATTTTTTTCTTAATATTATGTAGGTCTATTTTGAGTGCTGTAATAATTTGAATATATTTGTATTTTATAGTTCGATGTAGATTGACTCCGCTGCTGCGTCGTATTGGTCGTTTTGGTGAGTGAAGAAAAATTCTTTTATTTTACTTTGAGATCGAGATTGAGATAACGGATCTGTGATACACAATATATAAATGTGTGTGTATATATATATATATATATATATATATATATATATATATATATATAC
>NW_012130073.1:3802851-3808478 GCF_000143395.1 Atta cephalotes
GAGAGAGAGAGAGAGATGGGAACAGCCCCGATCGAAATTTCATGTCTTCTCATTATGCATCAAGTCTCGAGTGGATTCATTTTTCAAACGTTGACGTGTTTCTAATCTGCCTGCTCAAAAAGCGATAAGATAAGACGCGCTTTTTTCGACGTTTTTTTTCGATGAGGTTAACTGACATCCATAGAGACGACAGAAGCGATAATATCGACACGATTATACAGATAAGTAAGATCGATAATATCGTTGCGTTTGAGACCTCTTTACGATTTTTTTCGTTCAAAGTGTAAATCTCGCGGTTTTTTCTTGTCGCTCGATTTAAATGTAGAATGCAATTCTCATCGTCTTTGATTTTATGAAATGAAAGATTAGAAATGGTATATCTCGAACATTTTCTTCAATTCTGAATCTATTGGTGTTACGATTTTAAATCGTTTATATTTATTTATTACAAAAACACTTTTCATAATATTTACCAGTTTGCCATTCATTTTTCTAAATTGAAATTGAAATTAAATTATATCTATATATTATTTAATTTCTTTTTCAAAAATTGTGGAACAAAAATGGCAACATGACGTATTAAAAATCTAATCTCTTTGTCGAGATTATTATTATTTGTGATTAGTATAATAATTTCCCCTCGACTTAAAAAATAGTTTTTCTTTTCATTGAAAAAAATTAATTTGTTTGGTTGTATGATATTTGAAGTGAAGGAGTACAAAATATAAATTAAAAAATATCACTAATCGAGAGAACAGTTTTTCGGACTCATCGAGGATCAAAGAGATCACGGAGATGAAGTGCGGGTGTCGTGGAAACTAGCAGATTTCGTGCGGCTCGAGATCGCGGTTGCCGGCGGCGAAAGTCAGCGGCGGGGATATATTCGTGTAGCCTGGGACATTCCGGATGAGTATCGAGAGAATGACCGGCGGTGTCACGCTGTCGGCATTATTGCGCATGTGCGTGGATTACACTTGACGGGCTCAAAAAATCAATGACCTCGCCGCCGTTCCGTTCTCCGTAATTTCGCAAAATAGCAGATATAACATCATCGCCTCGTCGTCGAGTAACGCGAACGTCGAACTCTCTCTGCCGGAGCACGAGGCTCCATGTCGCGCGAGAGACGACCCCGGCGGGCGTCGCGACGCATCATCGGGACAGCGCGGCGTCACGCGCTCGACGATGCCCGACGATGCTCGACGACGCGCACGGCGCATCGCGCCGATCGCGCGCTCGCCGAATGTATGCAGGGCCGCGGCGACGGGCGGCGGGCGGGGGGGAGAGAGAGGGGAAAGTGCGAGAACGCCGCGCCGGAGAGAGGAGAAGAGAAAATGGCCGGCGCGGCGAGGGTGCAGCTCGGATGGCGGCGCTAGTGTAAGACGGCCAAATAGCGGTACGCGGCGAAACCAGCCGGGCAACCTCCACCGCTGCCACTCGGCGCTCAGTTCGTGTCCTCTCGCAGCGCACGACGGTCGCTGTCGCGTCGACGTTCCGTTTTGCGTCTCGCGGAACAGAAACTGAACAAAAAGAACAGAAAAGAAAAAAAGAAAGACCATCAGGAGAAAGAAAGCAGGGATAGGAAAGATCGAAACAGAGACTGTGCCGCGTGAGAATGAAAAACTGCGTAGTGCGACTCCGATAAACAAACATCCGAACGGGATAGATGTAACGTACAGTTTCTGTTTTCCTTTTTCGTCGGAGAATCGGATCCGGAGTCAGGAACGCGAAGCGCGCTCCGAAGGTGTCCCGTATACGTCGCGCCGGGGTTCACTCGGCAGTGAAATAGTCTGCAGTGTGAAAGTGGTGATAATCCAGTGCGCGTCGAACGTCGTTACGTGTCATTGATATCCGGTCGTGCGGCGTGGACTATCCGGGTGAATTCTTCGGGTGATACGTAGTATATATACGGCGCAGCGACTCGCGTCGGTACACGGAGTGGCGTGTAAGGGAGAGAAAGAGAAAGAAAGAGAGAAAGAGAGAGAGAGAGAAAGCGAAAAGGGGAGAGAGACAGCGCGAGAGAGGAGAGGAGCGCGTATACGCTCTCCCTCCCCGTCGCGCGCGGTGCACCGCGCCGTCCGTCCACCTTTCGCGTTGCCGCGGAGTGCACGGGATAAAATGGCGCTTGCTTTCGTCCGTGCACCTCTATCGACCGTGACGAACTGTTCGGCGGAATCGCGTCGGCACCGTTCGCCGCGGCCCTTCTGAGGGAGAACCTCAACGACACGTCCCCGTGCTGACGTTCCCCGTCGTCGCCGTATCCGATCGTCGACGTCGATGTCGCCGTCACCGTCGTGACCGTCGTGCCCCTTTCTTCGATCCTCGCAAAGTCACCGGGGTACCGTGTGTTGTATGTGCAAGTGTCGGAGCTACGGAGAGTTCAGTTCTTGCGGTCGCAACGATTTCGGAGCTGAGCGGTTCCGGAGTGAGCTCTAGGTGAGTCCAAATCGTATCACCCTGTGTTTCGTAACTCTGACGATGCCCCCGGAGGCAAATTCCTTGGCTGCGTTCAAATATTTCACCCAGGTATCGCTTTATTCTTCTCGAGTAGAACACAGAAGCCGTAATAATATCGTAGGAGCATCATCATGACCTTATTTGTCATTTTATGAGTTCATTTTTAAGTATCAAATGACATGATATCCTATGATATCGTTATATGACTTAATTAGGACTCTCTGTTCTACCCGAGTCCCAAAGAATACACAAAAGTTGACAGAAAATTAAAATGACTTTATTTCGATTCTTGGTGTCAATAAACAATTAAATTTAGTAACCAAAAATCATTATTTTAATAGAGTTATTTTAACTTTCTCTGACTTGATATCCCTTGAGATGTTTAACATTTGAGATATTTAACATAAAGAAAAATAAAACATCTGGGTGCAGCCAGATGAAGTTTCCGAAGGAAAGAATTGTTAACAGAAGAATTGTCGCGTTTTAACGCGATTTATTTTTCATGCAATGACGGCAAGAGTCTCGCTATCGCGAGCCTGTCTCTATGGATCGCAAGTATCAGGAGCTGGTATCGCGATAAAGCGTTAATCTGTGACGCTCCGAGGTAGATATCGCGCGGCTAGAGATTTCGTGGAATTGCATCATATACGCGACTCGTTACACGAGACCAGGAACCATGGGACAAATCCCGCGATACACCATGGAGACTTGGCGTAACGGCCGGAGATATTAACGATCGGTATCACGGTGAAAGGCATTAATTCGCCTCTCTCGTTCCTTCGACCGTCCCGCGGATTCCGATTCTAACGCCTTTCCTCGCGCTCCCTCGCGCTCGTCGTTGCACCACGTTTTATTGTGTAAAATTGAAAAAGTTGTCAAACGGTTCGAGAGCACTCTACTCGAGTGACTGCGTTTAATGAACCTCTTCTTGGATTCCCTTCGAAATTCCTTCCATTTTTTTCCTTACGAATTGATCCAATCGAATTCGCATTAATGCGCATTCTTATAATTAATGCATCGTCCATTAAATTTTTTAATTGTTACGATATATGTAATTGGTGGTTAATGATAATTGATATCTGTTTCCTAAAGTTTAAAGGTCACGTTCAATCGATTAGTTCGAATTTGTTTATAAGTATCATATTTCTTGGATTGTAAATTGTATCATAAAATATATTGAAGATATAAAATAATTAACGATTGTAAAACTTTAAAGAGAAGGAAACTTTAAAAGACATATTATGGTTGATTTTTTAAAGAGAGAAATGCTTATATCCGAGGAGAGAAGCAGTCGATGGCTATGCAAAGAAATTTCGTGGTGGCGAAGGTCGCCCAGCGACACGCGATACGTCCGCGTGTGTACATAGGTAATACGCGTGTGTGCACAGGCGAGCGCGAGCGTAAAGTTTTCGCACGCGTCCAAACGCGCCGAAGAACTTCGGTCTAGCACGGCGCACAAATACACGCGGCGTGTAGCCACACGGAAAATGACAGGACGCGACGTGTTTGAGCTCTCGACTCTACGCGCAAATATTTTACGCGGGCAAACACTCGCCGCGACGCGATGCGATGGATCGTACCGTTTCTTCTTACTCCCTCGCGGCCGGCGAGAACATTTTCTTCCTCGTTCCGTTACGTAATCCATCAAATGTCAAAACGGTTCCTCGCGAGGTCATTCTATCGAGCGGTTTAGGGTTACCCATATATATGTTCACCTCGTCTTATTCTTTTTGCACGGGGTAGTAAATTTTTCTTCTGTATTTTCCAGATTAAGATCATACAAATAGTTATCAGCAATTTTTTTTCACGATCGTTATCGTAAATTTTGTATTCTTAATTAATAGCGATGAGTTGTATTATCTGTAATAAAGTACAGAAAAAATCAAATTTGTTATATACATTATAATTCTATTTAAATCAATTTAAATCTATTTAAATCACTTTAAATATTTATTTTTGCACGATTTTAATAATATATTTCATTATTATCACAACTTCATTTCATATTATTTAATTTGTCGTTGATGTTTTGGAAGCAATCTCAATAATATTTTATATATGAGTACATGGAAAGAGCGATTTTGCTGAATTATCTATAAATTTAGCTAAATGCAGATTCAAAAATGTAATTTTGTTGGACCGTTAAAATAATTACGTAGAAATCTCAAATATGATGAGCAATGCTGCAAAAAGTATTGACATTTTAGTAATTAGTTTTTTAATTAGTTCCCTACGTGATTATTTTGATAATGCAACAAAATTATTTTCAGATCTGTATCTTGTAACTAAATTTTGAAATATTTTAGCAAATCTATCCTTTTCGTATACACTAAAAAAAATACTAAATTTTAATAAATATTTGTTTGAATAGTTTTAAGTAAATATTTATTAAATATATTATATAAACATATACATATATGTATATATTTATTTGATGTAACTTCATTTTTTATTGAGTAAATATTTATTTACGATAAGTAATGTTTACTTAGGACTGTTCAAAGAAACATGTATTAAGATTTAGTAATTTTTTTCGTTGTAAGAAGATAATGCACACATGTCATTCATATTGACTAAAACTGTCGACTAAATTCCGATAAATTCATATAATGGATGCAGAAAACGGTCATAAATATTCGAGAGATCGGTCGCCGAGAAATGAATTTTTGTGATGTGATCACATCACGAATATGTCGAACCGATCGTTATCGTACGCTGACAATGAACATATTGCTAGATAGGAAATGTGATAATTTTTCGACCATTGGATAAAAAAAAGGAATACAAAGGAGTATTCTCTACTTTTCTACCTGTTGTTGGCTAAGTAACGTGGATCCTGTATACGATGTTTATCTCGAGTCTGCGGAACGTGTCACGTTTTCAAAACGTAACTAAATCATAGTAACAATGTTTTTTCCACCATTGACGTTAAGCATGAGACGATTGGCTATGTATCTACCTTAAAATATCTACCTTAGTCTAAAATTTACATACACGGAATACGAATCCTTTAAAACGCATTCGAGGGCCGTTTTGAAAATCGAAATAATTCTAACAATAATAATCTGAAATCGATAATTTATACACACACACACACATACACACACACACACACACACACACACACACACACACACACACTAGAAAGAAAAATAAGTAACTTAAAATTAAAA
>NW_012130073.1:3810909-3812654 GCF_000143395.1 Atta cephalotes
TACACACACACACAACACACACACACACACACACACACACACACACACACACACACTGAGAAAAAAAATAGGCTAAATTAAAAAAAAATATTTATTTGAATACTGTCAACTAAACATTTATTTACAATAAATAAATATTTACTTAATAAAAAGAAATTAATGTTTTTTTTTACCAAATAAATACATTTGTATATATTAATAAATATTTAGTTGGTACTATTCAAATAAATATTTATTGAAATTTAGAATATTTTTTTCTTAATACTTATTTATTTTCAAATAAAAATTTATTTAATTTCAAATAAAAATTTATTTATGTCGATGCAACTGTCTGAATTGTGTTTTAGAAAAGTATAAGGAAAAGTAGTTTTACAAATATTGAAAGTAACACGATGTTTTTGCAAGTTCCATTATTTCTTTTTTTGCAATTTCTACAAGCAGCTGACACTTTTATATGTTCAGACACAAAGCATGTGTTTCAATGAAACAACTTTTCTGTATTTTTACGCTTATAAAATTTCTGTTCAGCAGAGAAAACACATGTAACGATGGAAAACATGGAATTATTTAACGGGTCCGCAACAAAATGTTCTCGTTTTACAAAATAATCCCAACGCTAAGGGGCTAAACAGAGAAAATATACCCGGCGCGCAAAATAACGACAATCTAGTTTATTAACCATTAACCCGTCTATTAACCATTATACTCGTAACATTTAGCGGCTCGCATGCAAAATCGTGCGCTCTCGTTCGCGTTCGTAAAACACGACAGTTTCAAAACGGTTTCCGTTGTGTTCGCAGGCGTGTTGAAGTAGCGATGGTGGCCTCGTTTCGCGATAAAATCATATAATCGATTTGGTAACGACTCCAATCGCTCTTCGATTCACAAGTACATTCAGATCAGAAAGAAAACAACATTAATAAAACAAAGTGAAAATGCCATTGCATTTCGTAAGCGCTCAGTGTCTATCAAAAGCAATGTTTCAATCCTTAAATGTTTTCATTGTTTTCTTATTCCTATCTAAAGTCTGTTCTTTTTAGTTAAAGTTCTTGCACGTTGAAGAGAAAAAAGAGAAAAGACGAACCTTGCGAGAAGTTTAGCTAAAAAGAACAAGCCTGTATCTGATTATTTTACAGTTTTATATTTTTTATATATATTTAAATTTTTGTCTTTTAAACTTTTGAATATCCATATTATATTTTATTATATTTAAACTAACACAAATAAACTTCATATTATATGTAATCTGATAAATTAGAGTGAAACAGAATTTTCAGGAATATAATGTCTCTAAAACTATATGCATGTGGTAGTATATAATTATACAAAAGGTATATTCAAACGACTTTAAACCCCAAGGCGCATCAGAGGGTTAATCGCGCGTGCACGTAGAATATAGGCACCCGCAGCGACTTACCCCTGTGTTCCTCGTTTGTATTTACGGCGACGTGACTCCGAAGCTTACGCAATTTCATAAATGAATCGACCCGCTTCCGTCATTAGGGCGTAATTCCATTTTCGGCATCTCCCTTCTTCTCCAACTCGCCAGAGATTAGCCTCAATTCGTCGTATAACGTATAAAAGCCGCTAATTTGTCCCGTATCTTTTTTCGTCTCGCTTCAGACGTGTCTACGGGCGCAACTACTTGCTGTCTTTCACATCGGACGGATGGCAAGAAGAAGAGAGAGAGAGAGAGAGAGAGAGAGAGAGAGAGAGAGAGAGAGAGAGAGAGAGAGAGAGAGAGA
>NW_012130073.1:3813811-3820155 GCF_000143395.1 Atta cephalotes
GAGAGAGAGAGAGAGAATGTCGCCAGCAACGTGAGAACGGATCCTCGGATGTTTGTCTCCGTGCTCGTGGCGCTATCCGGTCGTCGAGATCTTGTCCGATAATCGCGAGCGGACCGTTAGACGAAAACGATCGCGAGTCCCACTGAGATATCGCGTTGCTTCCCATTCCATATCTCCCCTCTTCATTCGTTCTTCATCTCGCTTTGCATATGTACGTACTTATGTATATACTCCCAGGGACGAATCTGCGTGGAAATTAATGAAACTTAAGCTTCAGCCGTTCAAGAGATCCTATAATCATCTTCGGAGCACCTGAAACCCGAAGCAAAACGTTATCCGAAATATTATCCCCTCATTTTATTTTAATGGAAAGAATTAACAGTATAATTTAAGATTAGAATGTGAAGAAGAGAGTATACATGTGTCTTTAATACTATGAAGCTGTCTGCGTTGCTATTTCTTGTACTCAGCAACTTCGCTTTATTTTTCTCCAATATTCGAACATACTCTCTAAATTTGAATCAGTGGATAGTCACTAATTACCAAGTGGCATACTTTGCACTGATCTATGCACTAATCAATGAAGTTCAACTAAAAAAGGAAGAATGTTTGAGCATTATATAACTAAAATAACTGATTTGCATTAATTTCAATCTTTCAATACCATATTTATTGAATTTAAGCACTAAACAAGGTTAGTTAGATCACACCATAAAGATTAGTTAGGTTAGGGATCTCACATTTCATTCACTGATCAGATTGGCATACTCGGCACTGATATCAGTGATTATCCACTGATTCAGATTTAAAGAGTATATATATATATATATATCATTTTGGAAAAATTTTGAGGGATTTGAAGCAACGCGAACAGATCTTCGCTCCAAAACGCTTCAAAAATGATTATTCCTGAGATCTCGGAAAGTTCTCATACTTCACTGCGCGCTTCTGAGAGGCAATCTCATTGGCGAAGATCGGAGTAATTAATTATGATTACTGGTATTATTAGAGACGCGTACTGGCGTGTCTATCGACGCGTGTCTGCATGCGTGCGTTCACCGACTTGACCCGTTCGTTGGACATGTACTCGCTCTCGCACACGCTCGGGCACACTCGCTGCTGGTGTAATTGCATCGTGAAAGTGTTACAAAGCGATTCCCGTCGACCCTGTGAAAACGCGTCGCGTTGCGTCGCGTCGCGTCGCCTCGACTTCGCGTCGTCGCGCGTTGCTCGATCGAGCGCTGCACCGCTGCTGCGCTGTAGACGTAGTGAAAGTAGTGCAACCACCTGGCTCGTCCTTTGAAAACCTGCATACCTTCGGCATGCACGCGCCAATCTAGTCCCGCGAGTTAGCGTCGAACATGTCTTATAAACATGTTGAAAGGAAAGAGGTTGTCTTTTCAATAAAGAGCTTGACCAAAAAATAGACACAAGTCATCGTCTTTAAATCTATTCTCATCGATAATTCATCTAAAGCTATTTAAATTAAAAATAACAATGTTATTTATAATATACTTTTATTTATTTATTCTACAAATATTATTACGCATCGGTGTATATAATAACCACTATCGCTTCTTGTATTATCGATTTTGATTTTCTATTTTTTTTTAAGTCTCTAAAAGGGTCAGATAAATCCATAAAATAACATTAGTTTTTCGAAAATCCCGAAACAATCCGGGATTATGCGGGGCATTAAGGAAGTTCCACAAAACCTTGAAATGCATTATTATGGACAAGCCGGTCGATTATAATCTCGCTTTACGTGTCCGACCACGCCGACGACAGTCCTGCTGCAACCGCGTGTAATCTCGCTCGCTCATCTGGGATCTAGGGTTACCTGGTGGTCGTCGCCGACGACCGACGAGTGTACGTACTTTTCGAGCGCATTGTGCGCGCGTGCATCTCGGGGGATATTACTACATTCGCGAACTTCCATTTCGACTGGACGCGGAAAATACTTACGAGGTGAGATAGAATCTCTGAGATCGTCGCGTCATATCGCGTTGCGTTGCGTTGCTTCCGACGAGCGTACCCGTGAAAATTCAATTTTCCGAGTCAGCCCCTCGACTGACCCGGTTATTTATATTTATGAAGATCTCAGTATCCTCCACCTCTCTCAATAATATATTATTGCTCGCGTAAAATTATTACGCCTCTAACGAGGAAATATTTATAATTGCGGTATTTTAGCAGTTTTTATTCGAAAATGTCTCTAATGATCGGATCTTTAAACATTCTTAGAAACACTTTTAATTTATTATTGTATATAATAATGCTATTTTTGCATCGAATTACTTGCGTAATTTAAAACAATAATATTTCCTTTTTCTTCCATATGTGTGTGTGAGATTGCAATTTCTGAAAAATTCTTAGGAATTACGATTTCTTTCCGTCAAAAACGCAATGTGTTATATTCACAAACTAATTTTGCTCAAATATCTAAAAATTCAGCTAGATACAGAAATATGGTTTTGTTGGATCAAGAGATCAAAATAATTATACGATGTTCAGATTAGAATGTCAAAACTTCTTTGTAGTATTGCTCATTATGTTTAAAATTCTTACGTAATTATTTTAATGGTCCATCAAAATTATTTTAAAATCTGTATCTAGCTAAATTTTTCCATACTTTAGCAAAATCATTCTTTTCGTATTCCTTACAAAAAGAAAGAAATTATCGAGCATAGTTACAATTTAATATGTGCAAGCATTATCTGTGCACGTCCGTACATTTGTTACAGTCATCAGATACCACTCGAACGATTAATTACACCCTTGATACGTTGCTAATCCCTGTCGTTTAAAATTGTACGTCACGGCCGCTCACGGTGATCTCAGTGCGCGTTGAAGATCATTAGAACTTTGTAGATGATTGATATCCGGGATTTCTTCATGGCCGTTTAAACGAGACGAATAGAAACGTCATCTTATCTGCTTACGAGAAAGTCAACGAGACATTCAATGTCTCCGAGTGTGTTTCTGAGATGTAGCCACATCTTCGTTCTTTAGCCTACAAATTACGTGCGATATGAGATCTCCGAGTATGGCTACTGGAATTTTTAATGGACCTTCGGCTATTTGCATACTTCCATGACATCTGCCACAGATTGACTTACTGCCTCGTATCGAGCGATTCGCTTACACGATGGTGGAATTGATAATTATGCCGCTGGAATTAATAAATCCCGTTAGAAAGACCAACGGGGAATTATTTTCATTCCCACCTAAGTATAAAGCAAAAATATTTGTCGTGATCACGCTCAAAGATTAACGCGATTATCTCGATACTCCCGACGGCATTTAAGCGCATGATTTTTCTTAATGTTCGCTTTCGATATCAAATTTCTCTTACAAAACACCCGGTGTGCGTTCCCGTCGTGCGCATACATCGTTAACGATCCGACGACTCTGAAGAAAAAGAAGAGTAAGTTAAAAGAGAAAGAACGAACCGGGCCGTTACGTAATTTTGATTTATTCGCGAGTTTTACTCGCAGAGTTATGACCATCGAAAGAGAGAGACGTTAATTTTTCGGCTTTTATATAGCGTGTCGAAATACTCACGGGGCGTGAGTTACAGTCATATTCATTCGTGCGTTCATTGGACCACGATTTCTCAGATGTTGAAAATCGTTTGATTTGAGTCGACGCGGCGGTGCAACGACAGCCATTGATTCCACGGGGATATCGAACAACGATCAGGAGTCTAGTCGAGAACACCTGTGTGATACAGTAATAATAATTGCGACAGTATAACTCGCGCAGAGTTGCGAAATTCCATGGATATCGCGACATCGAACACCACCGGGGTGAAAGGTTTCCCCACCTAGATATCTGTAAGAAACTTATCACGTCTCCATGTATATATCTGTATTAAAAAAAAATTGTTTGCTGAAAAAAAAATTTACTATATTTTAATAAATATTTTTTTCAAATATATGTAAATAAACATTTACTCGTAGTAAATATTTATTCAATGAAAAAAATGATAGTTGAATCAATTGTTGGTTCTTGTAATAAATAAATATATGTTAACATTCAGTAAATGTTTACTTACAAATATTGAAAGAAATTTATTCAAAGAATAAACAAATATAAATAAAAGTAAAAATATAAATATAAATATAAATAAATAATTTTTTTAATATTCAAAGAATATTTATTTAAGATATAGTAAATTTTTTTCAATGTATATCGATACAAAATACTTGTCATAGGCTTTGAAAGTACATTACACAACAATATCATGCGGATTGCCTCACCTTTTTGTAGTGCATTTTTTATTACATTATTTTATACTGTACAGTTATTCTCTTGTTAATTTTGCATTTCAATAAAGAGTTGATGATAATTATTATTATTATTGTTATATAACGTAATTCGCTCGAATGCAAAGTCGGCAGTGAAATTATTAGGAATTCACGGATGGTTTATCAATGATGACCGATTTAATTAAAACGTTCGGGCGTATCTTTTACGACCGCCGATATTCGTGCCCGTCGATATTAATTTGCGAAATCGGCCGCGAGACAAATGCTTTCGTCGACCTAATTGTTCGATGCTCGAGCGCTTTATAAGCGGATTCTCGCGTGGCCAGCTCGCATTTACATACATTACGGCACGTACAACGACATCGGGGACGATGGATACGAATGTATATGTCGATAAATGTTATCTTTGATTTTTCGATAAACCGCCTCCTGTCTCCTTATTTATCGTACTTTCTCTCGCGCCGATCATCGCCAGCATCGGAGGATAAAGCGATCGTTATCGTCTTTGCGAAAGAATCATTCGTCACCCCAGCCAAGTGTGAGCAAGATCGACGGGAGGGAGAAACGGTGTTCTTCTTTTCGCTCATGAATTTCTCGCGAGGGTAAACGCGGCTTCATTGTGTCCACGTGGCCGACCGCTTTAACTTTCTGCTTTAACGATCGACACGCGCATCCCTTCAGTAATGATTACTATGATCAAAAGCATTGTGTAGACGCATTTACGTCTAGAATAGACAATTGCAAGTTGTTGGGTCAGTAAATTTTAGCGAGATATTTTTTAATCTTATTCGGGGTCAGATCATTTTATTTTATAAGCAAATATAGAGTTGTATCTATGACGTAAAAAGATTAGGTGATTCAATTTCAAGGGATTTGCAAATCATTCATCAAAGTAATGTCGATATTTGTGATCAATCAGAAATCAGTTGTTACATAGAAAGAACAATTTTACTGAAGAATCTAAAGATTTATCTATAGATATAGATCTGAAAATAATGTTGGGCCATCAAAATAATTTTGTAGGAATCTTAAGCATGATGAGTAATGCTGCAAAATGTTGAAATATTTTAATAATCAATTTTGTCATCCTATCTAATTATTTTGATGATCCAGTAAATTATTTTCAGATTTGTATCTAGCTAAATTTTTAGACTTTTCAGCAAAATTGCTTTTTCTGTAGGAATTTTATAAGCTAATATAAAATCTTTATTACAAATTTGCCACATTTATTAAAAATTTGCCTCAAATTATATTCAACTGTGATTATGCGGAACACTGGTTTTACATCATGATTGTCTATTTATTTTTTAAAGAGGAATTGAAAGAAACGGAATTAAATCAATTAAGAAGATAATAAAGTAAATTTAAAATATCTAGAATAAATAAATTAAGTAATAAATTAAAAATTAAACTTATCTTTCTCTTAAATGAGAGGCGAAAAATAACAACTCGCGATAAATTCGGCGAAAAAATATTCGACTCTCGTCTTTCGTCGAAACGAAGATTCATCCGATCGCCAATTCAGGGAGGGCCTTGCGTTGCATTATTATTCGATAGCGGTTCTAGAAGGAGAGGAGCTCTTTTGGTTGGTAGGTGAAGAATAAATTTCGCACTGTCACTGGAAGAGATAAATGTGGCAGCCGTCGCGACGAATGGAGAAGTCTGGCTCCGATTATCGATATCGTTCGCGGTCCTTCTCACCACGCACGTAATGGTGCGATCCTTTTTTACATTTTAATCTTCAGGCATCATGTCGATGAATGGAATTTCGGGAATAGCCGTAAATTCACGAATAACAATAAATCTTTGGAAGAAGACTTACTTTATTTTTAAATTTATTTGTCTTTAAAGTACATTATTAAAGTCCCATATTTTTCGATATTGATATTAATTATGTAGATTTTTATGTCTTTGATGAAAGCAAAAAATCGTATCATTATAAAAAAAAATAGAGATCCTAAACATATTACATAGTCTGATTATGAACATTTTTTGTCGAAACAGGAATGAAAAAGAAGGGATACATTTACTTTCTTTATATATATATATATATATATATATATATATATATAT
>NW_012130073.1:3823298-3826331 GCF_000143395.1 Atta cephalotes
TTTATTATATATATATATATATATATATATATATATATATGCTATTTCATTTTAGCTTACTGAAGTTAACAAATAGGACGGGCCAATCAAAAGTTTGTAATCCCCAGATTCTGTTATATAGAGTCTCCACGAAGAATTATATTTTTCCTGTTACAATCAAATTGTAAAAGGATATGGTACGACTTGTTAATGATGAAAGAATGAAGGCCGGAAGAATCATATTTTTTGAAAAAAACCGGCGCCAACGAGAATACCCAGCACGACAAATTACCGGCGATAATTACCAGGATTTTGTTCATTGAGGGGAGGAGGGGAGGGGGTGTGATGGATCTAAGTTTATTTTCTTGTTGACGGCTCGTCGTTGAATGGAAGAGTTTCGCCTCCTCCGTCCGTCCGCTGCTCGAGTTTCATGGGAATCTAGCCAATGGTCGTGGCACTCTGTACAAACCTTTCTTGCGCGTCTTGCGTTGAGCACACATATGGTCGTGGTTTTTTTTTATTCTTTTCTCCTTAACGGCGACGGGCCATTTTTTGGGAAGTGGGCGTACCTCTTTCCGGTTTTCGGTCCATTGTGTTCCGTTCTGCCTGCTTCGCTTCGCCGGTCGCCGAGAATGCGCCGACCGACGTTGCACTCGCGCGAGCCGCGTGCAGGCACAGGACCGGATTATCCCTACCTGTTCCTGTCACGCACGCAACGTATATACAGATGCCTGCGCCTGCTGTGGTACGCGGCGTTTTCTATACGTCGTGTACGAGAGAGGTATTTTCGCGTTGGAACACACGCGGCAACTCGTTTCGCTTAATACCGCGGCAATGATTAAACTTGGAAAGTCGAATCCACTCTCGCAAAATATATTTGTATTTAACATTGAAAAAGGATATAAAGTCAGTTCCATTGTTTTCGTATATCACTTTTGAAATATAAAAAATTATCGCAAGATTTAAGTACTTAGATTAATTCTATAAAGTAGAGCGAATAAATTAAATGTATATAAATATTAATAAAGAGCTGATACTGGATGTGTATAGGAGAAAATTTAAATTTGATAATGTATTGAAGATGATCTAAAAAGAGAGATTGAAACGTTTGATGATGATTGTTATAATTATTATTTGATTAATTATCACATTTATTAAATTTAGAATTTAATAAATTTGTATACATATATTATGGATATTCAGTATCGGCTCTTTATTGATATTAATATTATATATTTGATTTAAATACTCAAGTTTCCCCATTCATGTGACGTTAGCCTCTCAACTTTACAAAAAATTATCTTTCTACAGTTCATTCGATTGTTCATTCGAATTTTCATTTGCACACTTTCAGTAAAAAGGTTATTCAAACAATTTTAGGGAAGCCAACTTCACACTCCCCAACTACTAGCAAATTAGATCGAAATAATCTCAATCGATAGATTTTCATTTGCACATTTCGAAACAAGTTATATCTTTTTCCAATAGTATTTTTGCGATCTTAATCCTTTTATTAACAAGTTATATCGTACAGAAAAATTTTAGAATTAATCAAACAATTATTTACACGCTACTAGATTATTACAATACGTTTCGTCGAAAAAAGTGCGAAACAATTAATTTCTTCACACGAACTCAAATACCAATCTCACCATTTTAACGTTACCAACTTATCAACCTATTAATCGCGATCACAAGCGCGTGACATTAGGCCTGAGTCGCCATAAATCATGTATCTACCTTGGCATCTTTACGCCGAACCTAAGCTTTCGAGCTTAAAATTTTATCGCGCGAGTGCGCAGCAAACGTTCGAGCAATCGCGCTCCGCTTTCTGAATTTTCCAATAAAAAGATCGCCGTAAGTATATAACGCTGGAGCACAGCTCGAGCCGTTGAACCGGAAAGATTTAAACGGCTACCTATTTATGCTGTCTATGGTTAATAGTAGCGCGCTTGCCAATAGCCAACCGACCTAACTGTTCAGTGGCAAATAGATATTGAAGAATGACGACAGCACGCCGCATTTTGATGAAGGATTCCGCGCGAGAGGGACGTGGCCATACGAGATGATAGAAACCGTTAGAACTAGTGCTTTTCTCCTTCTCCTCCTCCTCTTCCTCCTCTTGGCCTTCTGCTCGCACGCGGACGGTTATCTCGTCGAGAGGATCAAAAGATTCGGGTCGAGGTTAATCTCTACCTCCTCGTCGTCCGACAGGCACTTGCGATTAATTTCGTACCTTTTCTTCCAGTTCCTCGATATTCTTCTCCCCATCTTTCCTTCTCACCTCCTCCCTCCCCCCCCCTCCCTCCTCCTCCTCCTCCTCCTTCTCTTCACTTTGCCCCCCTCCTGGACACGCGATTTTTGAGAAAAAGGATGAGAAACGCGATAGTCGAGGACGACGAGGCTCCAATTTACCTCGACTCATCTTAATACCCTGCAATTTCGCACGTAAATATTTACCATAAGAATATCCGCTCGAGCAGGATTCGTAACGGCGCGGCGGGGCATTTTTTTTCACGTGAGATCGCTCGCGATTATTTTCGCTATCGACGAAGAAGAACAACCCCTCCTGTTGTTAATCATACGCGCCGATGAGTCTTATCCTCGTCGCTTCCTATTCCGCGATCCATCTGATACTCTCTTTGCTCTGTAAGCTTCGGCGAATGTGTAAATTTACGGATCAAACGGCACGTTAATCGATCCTTACGACATCGGAGCCCCGAGTTCGCCGCGCGTATGTTTGTTCGGGATCTTTATTCGCTGCTAGCTCCTAGTTGCACCGTCTATCGAGATAAAAGAAGCTTGTAAAAGGATCCAGGCTTCTGATGCTTCGACTTCGTTTCTCCTTTTTTATGATCATCGTGCACGTTTGATGTGTAACGTGTGTGTCAGTTTCCCTCCTCTCTCTCTCTCTCTCTCTCTCTCTCTCTCTCTCTCTTCTTTCTTTCTTTACTTCCTCGTACCTTCGTCGTACGTCTCTACTCGCCTCAGAGACTTCCGTTGGTACTTAATTATTTGTATGTGCGAGAGCGCGCAGCGTGCGGACGGGTACTT
>NW_012130073.1:3826407-3838390 GCF_000143395.1 Atta cephalotes
TCGTTACGTAGGTAACGGACGGCGCCGTACGTCCGGAACGTAAGTAGTACGTACGTCGTTACGTAGTAGAGTAGTCGACGTCGTCGTCGACGAGTAGTTGTTGTGTGTGTGTGTGTGTGTGTGTGTGTGTGTGTGTGTGTGTGTGTGTGTGTGTGTGTGTGTGTGTGCGTATCGCATCTGAGGCCTTTATACCTCAACGTGGGACACCTGGGGTTTCTCTCTCTTTCGGAGACGACACTACCGATTCGACACCTCTCCGTATTGAAAGCCGTTGTCCATCCGTTCGTGTAAAAGCCGATCGGAAATAAAGAGAGGGCGGGTCAATTTGTCTGCACGATTTGGAGAGCTCATGGGGTGAATCGCGCCATGTAACGTTCTCCTGCTGAGAACAAATATATAACGCCGTTATATTGGAACTTCAGTTAACACGAAATATATATGGATTATCGATCGTGTGTGATTTTAGCCAATACCATCCCAATGTGTTCTCTCAATCCTTTTGTTATTCTAAACGTTGTCGTTTCTATAAGATATGCTTTAAATTTTGAATTTAATAAACATTTCTATATAAAAAGACGCTTACCCAGAAAGAATTTTTTCATTAAATTTACCCTGAAAATATGATAGTCGTGGGACAATATTGAATTTCGAAAAATTTTATAAATTTTGTAAATCTCTCATTCATTAATAACACTACAATAAAATATAAAGTAAATAATGATTAATTTTAATGAAGTGCATGGTAAAAATCTGTAAAATATTGTATTGCATCAAAACTACTATTTTTAAGGTAAATTTTAAGAGAAAATTTTCGGTAAATTATAAATGAGGATTAGATTTAAAAAATAAAGTATATATAATACTCTTTATATAAAATATTTATATTAATATTTTTTAAAATATATTTATTTCAATATTTTTTTCTATTAATAATCTCTTAAAAGGATTGTGCACAATAGATTCGTCGATATTATATAAAAATGAAGTGAGAATGCAATCGCACATAAATTATAGTGCAAGTATTCTTAATTAGAATTCATCAGAGGTAGATTTATTCGTTATCTTATCCCTTCAAACAATGGTTTAACAACGATTCTCGGAGCAACGTTGGAAATCAGGTGGTATGGTATTGGAGATAAATAGATTGATATCTCATCGCCACGAGTTTTCTTAGAAACGGTGACTCAACTTTTTGTATCGCGCATCGTGATATTATTAATATCGAACCGACATTACAGAGTGGCCAGGTTTTTATCGTGTTTATTATCATTATTAATATTGCGAAAGATAAAAGGCGAGAAAAAGAGAGGAAAATAATTCGTGAGAAGAAATTCGTTTAGATCGATCTCGATATTACGCGTACTCTCATCTTTTAGGTTTTTTCTGCCTGCGCGATGCAAAAGTGGGTTAAGTCAATGTCCGAAGAGATTTAAAAAGCCGTATTTACTGAATTTTGCTATGATCAACGTATTGTGTAGACCCTTTTTTGTTTTTTATTTCTTTCTTTCTTCTCTCTTTTTTTTTGCTACAGCGTCTGATAAATCCATACGGGCTTCCGATGAGCGATAATAGTGTTCATCGACAGGCGGTTCTCATAAAAGGTTAACGATACAGATCTCGCAGGTCAAGGAAGGATGAAAGAAAATATATATATAACATATTTATACGCGAGAGAGAATCATACATTCCAGCACTATTCAAGTATGCACGTGCTTTCGTTATCTTATCGTAATAACGGTACCCGCATCCCTCTCCTATTTGTTTAATATAATTATTGCATGATTGAGGTTTTGCATCGAAGAAATCTCGATGCTTCGTTAAATGTGATTTATGAATGCCGTTATCATCGCGTCACGATTTACGCGTAGGCGTATAAAAGCGCATTCGTGCCGAGAAGTCTGCGACTGCACGAGAAGAATTTTCCTCAAAAAAAAAAAAGAATCATCTGTCGGTGATTTATTTATCATGAATAATTCGGTCTGGTATTTATAGCGAGTCAATTATTCGCAATTGCCATTTGCTCGCGTCGATCGAGCGCGTCGTCAATATACATAAGAACTTTACAGCCGTACAAGCAGTTATTACCTTCGAATTATTCGTTATAAATAAGGGGATTAAAATCTGTTGGAGATTGAATTTTTCCAAACCACTTGCATATCTTATATTTTTGTAAGTGAAAATAGAACGATTTATATCTGCTAATATTTCAACTTATCTATTTTTGCGAGCTATTTTATATTTCAATCAATGTCTATCTAAATATTATCGTTCAATTTTTTAATCTTTAATCTTTATGATTTACTGACTAAGTTACAAATATATCGCAAAAATCGCTTAAGATTATCAGAAGTATTCCTCATAATAGATAATTTAAAATAATACGAATAATATAAAATAATTGATGTTGTTGAAATAATTCTAACAATGTGATAATATCATATATAATACATGCTCATTTATTATCAGAAGGAGATCTCTACCTAATGCGTTACGAAATCAGTGTACAAATCCTTAATTAGCGGTTTTACTCGTCGATTAGTTTCGACAGACGAAGATCCTTTGTACGTGTCGACAAAGTGAAACGCTTAATCGGCATCCGAGTGGATCCTCTCGAAAATTGAGAAATCAGGAACGTGCGTACGAGAAGAGTGTGCGCACCCTATATGCGTGTTTCCTCCCTTTTTCCCCCCGTTCTCCTCTACCTCTTCTTGATGTCCGTCTGGGCTGGGTTATATACGGAGAACACGTCCACCTTTCCTCCCCTATCGGGCGGCTACATTAGCCTTTGTAGATAGCGTTAAGTGCTCCTGAGTATATCCAGGCCCGCCAATGCCGGCAGATCCAGCTGTCTCGGTATATATCGGTACGTGCGAGCTCGACATCATACGAGCCTGGGTGCCCAGTTCGACGACTACTAGTGGCTCCAAAATCACTTCCTTTTGGATACCGCACGTTACTCAAACACGGTGTGCGTCACATCGAGAGATTCCTCTCGAGAGATCGTTTGCCCAAGGGAAAAGATAATTATCTTAATTTTTACGGAGTGAAAAATCAACACAAATCATTAATATCAACGTTTTATTAATAAAAGTAGTCTTATAAAATATGTATCCTAATTCTTACACTGAGAGAAAAATATACTAAATTTTAAATAAATTTTTGTTCAAGTATAGTGCCAGTTGAATATTTAATATCAAATTTAAATGTATATTTATTTGGTACGAGAACTATTAATTTGATTTAAATATTATATTTTTTATTTAGCAAATATTTCCGTAAATAAATGTTATATTAGTACTTACAAACAATTATTTATTAAAATTCAGTACACTTTTTCTTTCAATGTATGAATATGTATGTATTACTTACATGTACATTTTAAAATGAAAGAATCTTGATCGTCTACTAATCGTATAATTGTATATAATAATGAAGTACCGAATGTGATAGAAATAATAGAGTTTGCACGATAGAAATTATCTTGTTGTTTTGTTTGATGGATTTCTTTAAAAAACTGCATATCTTTCATCGCTAGCGCGATTTTCCTTGAAATCGCACGAATCATCAGAAGACGCACTCGCGCGCGAAATCACTAATTAGCGCTTTCTGGTAGAAATAATGGTGATTACGCTCGTTATAATTCTAGCGAGTACGGAACTTTTTATTTTCGCCTCGATCAGCTTTCTCGTGCGCGAGTCATTAGTATTGCTTGTCTCAAGTAGTGCCCCGATAATACGAGAGTCTCGACCGCGCGCGAATGTACCAATTATTGAGCTTAAATGAAAAATGGACGAATGGCGCGAGAAAGATAACAGCCACTCCTTCGAAATTAGAGTATAATCGCTGCCATCCAAACGGATCGCGCAACTTTTCTCATCGTTCGTGCGAGACGCGACATTTCGATGGATGTGCGGACCGTTCGTTGTTTCTTTTTTTTTTCACAATCTGTCTGAAAGGAGGTACACATACTCGCCTCACTTTGAGACGCACCTGGACTTTGAGACGCGCGAACTAATAATTTATTTCTCGCGTCGTGATCCGTAACGAGTAGAAGTTAATAAAACGTAATGACAATGTCGGATATCAAGTAAAACGAGATATACGTGTCACGGATCAGACTATAATCTTGTATGTAAAATAGCCGCCATTGTACACGGTGTCCCCATAGTTACGAGAGAGTCTACAAACGAGATTCTCTTCCTGCCTGAGGGCGACCGCGATTCTAACAGCGTCCAGGCGCGATGATGCGCACCGGCGCACCTGATCAACGATCCGCGAGCGATTTTTCATTTTTGCGCAACGATCTTCTCTTGTGAAGCAACCTAGGTATTTCTCGTGCCAATCCAACCAATGAATAATGAGGACATTTAACTTAAAAAAAAAAAAAAGAAAAGAAACAATCAGCACAAAAAGGAAGAAAATATAACGGAATGAACGATTTTGCTGAAGTATCTAAAAATTTAAATAAGTGCAGATCTGAAAATAATTTTTGTTGAATCATCATATATAATTAAGTATGATGAGCGACGCTGTGAAAAATTTTGACATTCTAGCATCTATATGAATATATTCGTCAATTAAAAACTATTTATATTCACTCTGAATGAATAGACGTCGAATATATCGGATAATGAATAAATTTTTTCTTTCTGATTAATTAACGAAACCTGCATAAATTTTATGGAAAATGGGTTTCGGTTAAATTGCTTTAAATGTTAATATTTTATAGCTCCTGTCAAGATTTAAAATTCTTCATGGGCCAAAAAATTCTTCAAATTAATAGTTCTTCTTAGTTTTTTTGCTCTAGGACCTTCAAAAGGTCTTTATATTTATGTGAAAAAGTACAAAAAAATCGAAATAAATCTTTTTTTATTATACTTGTACATATATATCAATGATATGCTTATCATTTTAGCACCCATTTTCAGAATTATTCGGAACAAACAACGTGAACGTGACGGACGTCTCATTCTTTTGAGATGCTTGATTTATAGTGACTTAGATAAATCCCCTTGCTTTTCACGAACACACAGTGCTAGAAAATAAGATAAAGCTTTTTTCCAGGCTGTTTTATACATAAAATATCCTTTATATTTATATTATAATATTTTTCGAAATATTGAAAAATATGACACTTTTCTGATACTTTTTTCCGTGACATATATGTGTACGTCCATGATATATTATGCAGTATTTAATTAATTAATATTAATAAAAATAATTTATTTTTTTTCATATAAAATTATTTTTTCGTATAAAATGTGATGATTTTCCGAAGGTCCTGGAGCAAAAACTAAGACATTTGGAGACATTTATAATCGTGAGGACTTTTAACCAAGCTGACATGAGCTACAAGTATTAAAATTTAAAAATTTTGACCGACATCCATGGATCGGTCAAAATGGGAAATGCATTTCCCATAAGATTTGTGTGAGATTTTTTCATTTAGTCTCAATTTTCAATATGTAATCTCAGTCAGATTTAATGTGTAAGCATATATAAAAATTAACCAATCATATGTTTAGTATGAAGGACGTAACAATGGCGATCTTTATGTTTTTCTATTCTATCTAAGTTTTGTCTAGATAAGCTTAAAGCCTTCAGAATCAAAAATATTCATGTAAATTGAAAATGAATATGAATAATTCAAAAGTATCTAGTTAATATTTTTTATTTGTGACATTTTTATATTGAACTAAATATTCAATATTATCGAATAGCGATGTCTAGCTTGATCGTACAATAATTATTTTGACAGTTTATTAAAATTATTTTCAGATTTGTATTTAATTAAATTTTTAGATACTTCAACAAAACTATTCTATGTAGAAAAAAAACGGATTCAATGCTAAAAATGGTTCCCAGTACTAAAATATCTTCGTGTATCATTGCTTTTTATACGTCTCAAGATGTGCGTGACTTTGGAACTTGATATGAGGATTCTCTGTATAAAACGGCTATCTCGAGCTTGTACGTCGAAAATTTGGACGGTTGCGAGCGTGAAACGCGCGTGCAACGAAAACAAACGGCGGGTGGTGCATGGCAAGAAAAATCATGGAGGCACGACAGCACTCGTAAAAGTCTCGGTAAAAGATCGTAAAAACCATACCCGATGGCGCTAAAATCGTAACGACGAGTCCACGAGCTATGACTTTGACGATCGACCGGTTTCATCTTTGCTTTCGTTTATATTTTAATGAAAGAGAGAAAAGAATCTGTGAAATGGTGCGGGTCTAACGAAACATCATATTAAGCACAATTCCGATATCGAATTCTTGTAGCCCGTGTCGTCAAAAATTTAAATACCTTTTTTTCATCATAATTACATACAAATATTTGTTACAAATATTTTAAAATTTATTTTACGTAAAATAATGTAATATAATATTTTATAAAACATGCGGAGGGAGATAAAATTATATTATATTTATTATATTTAAAATTAAAATATGAAGTAGATTAATTTTTTCATAATTCAAAATCATAATGTTATTGCATTGCATCGCATACCTACTTTCAGATTTAATTCGTCGTCATCCACTGCCATTGTAACGCATTGATTTTTTTCTATCGCTTTTACAATTTCGATGTTACAGATGCATCAGCTTCCTGGATACACGTTAAAAGTGTCTTTTATAGAGCTCCTGGGACGGCGCAGCGCGACTATGTACGCATGTACACATCTGTGTGACCAGAGGCAATTCGAACCACGTATACGCGATCACTCCCTGGTGACTTGGTCTATTTTCGAAATTCCATCCCCCTCGGCCAGCGCCAAAGTGCACTCCCATGTTGCGCATGCATTGCCGTTACGATTACTTTTCCTTCTTGTTTTAGCCTCGTTTCTTCTTTAAACGCGCACGCCAGCACCGACTCGCACGCTAATCAAAGAAATCTGGTATCGTATCTCTGCGCGTTTATTCCGTGAACTTTTTAGAGCACGCATTCATAATATATGCGTGTTTCGCAAATCTCGTAATAATTATTATGACAAAGAGTATCAATTAATTTGTTCAACTTTTGTACAAACTTTTTTATGTAACATTTCTTTTCAAAACGATTCAGCTTGTGATAAATTCATGCTGCTAATATAAACTATAATATAAAATAACTATATAATAGAGTAACCTAATCTCTTGAGTTAAATAACATATTTTTACTTTTAACTTCCATGTCAAAATGTATGTCAAAATGTAAATCAATTTATTTCTGGTTAGTTTCAAATATTGTTTAATTAATATTGTTTATATTAATGAGTACATTTAGTAAGTAATAGACTAAATTTGATATTCTCAAATTTGCTACTCAAATTTAATATTTTTTTGAGTTAAATAGTTTAATTTCTTGTTTTAGTCAAATTAACGGTATATTGGATAATAAGAGCAACAGCGATCTATCGAAATAATTAAAAATAATTCAAATTGAGTATAATTTGACATGAATTTAATAGTGTGCTTTTGAAATACAAGCTTTTTAGACTAAAATGCGAAAGTCATAGAAATATGTTAACCACTTTATGTTTTCTGATTTCCATCAAACTACATAAATATAACTTATATCATTTTCTTGATTAATTAAACTTCCTATCTTCGGCTATGGTATCACAATGAATCAATTCATCTCTTTTTATACTCAACACGTTTAGAATGCAACGCAAGTTTGGCGTGTGACACTGGCGATGTCTTAAGTATCCCAAAGGAATTTTAAAAGATCCGATTTATCATAGTTTCTGAACTCGTTTCTGAAAGTCCGAGTTCACGATCATCGATCCTCTTAATTAGGGAGACATGTGTGACACAGAAAGGATGGTGGGAAGAAGATAGCCGGTTTACTTTATCGGTAATTAAAAATTCGTACATCTTGCGTCGACCCTACTAATCCCCAGGCCTCGAATAATTATCGCCTGGAGTGCGTTTCATTGTCAGGATTATTCTTTCATGGAGGTCATTACACCGTATAGGGTCGGGAAAGGCAAAGACCGACGGAGTCGGAAGAAAGGGCGCGAAGAGAAAAAAAACGTTTCAAGAAGTTCACTCGTAGATGCGAAATTGCGCGGAAAGAAAGTGCTCGGGGTGATGCCCGGTAACCGAAGGTTATCTTCGAATCCCGTTCAAGGTGTACGAGATGTCTGTCTCGCTTGCTTGTACCGTTAATTCGGTACGTGCGCAGGTCGGACATTGCGATATAATAATTAATAATATTATCGCGATAAGAATATATAATTCCGTATTATACTCTTTTAGGTGCACCGGGAGTGAAACGGGAGATCACGGTGTGCAATGATCTTTCGACAGCGCGCAGATCGTAATCACGTTATCTTGAGAGATGCATTTTTCTCTTTTTTCGCTTTTATGCCTGATTTAGCCATTCGCCACTCGCGCGCGCGCGTCTCTGATATCGATCTCTCGTGTATTGCGCGGATCATAAATTAATATATAATGCATCGCGTACTTTCACGAGACGCGCGCGCGACTTTCGATGGCTCGTTAACTCGCCTCGGTAGAACGTCGAGAGAAGAGAACGCTGGCCGATGGAAAAAGCAGACGGGAGAATCGCGCACGGTGTACACGCATGCACGCGTCTCTTATAGTGTACAGGAGAAGAGAGAGAGAGAGAGAGAGAGAAGCATATTGTAGTGTCCGTGCATTAGCGGGACTCCGGCACGGCCGAGTATATCATTAAATATGAGAGCCGCTGAGTCGGGAGCAGCTCGATTCTTTCTTTTTCGTTTCCTCGTCGCTGTCGTCCTCCGTTCTCCATTCTCCGCCTAGTTCTTCTCTCCTTGTCGCTCCTCCGTCTTTTTCTACCTTCCTCTTCCTCTTCCTCCGTCGCTGCGTTCCAGCATCTCTGACCGGCGACTCGCCTCCCTTACGTCGCGTCGTCCTTCTCTCTCGTCGTTCACTCCTCTTTCTCTCTCTCTCTCTCTCTCTCTCTCTCCCTCCCCTCCCTCCTTCTCTCCGTCCTTCTCGCACTAACCGATTTAGTTCTACCTGAGTCGCCGAAGTCTCTCCCGCGGCTTCGCTACCCTCTACTTCTGTCTAAAGGTGCGTTTATACTACGCGAGCACACGAATAGATGATAATGTGATTGAGGGCGAACCAATTTGTTGCTCCCCTAGAATAGCGATAAATCGATAAACCTATCAAAAGATGTTTATGTGAACGTTTGCATGAGCATTATTTTAAAATTATACATTTAGAAATGAACTAATTCTTAATTAATCTTTAATTAGTCTTGTATCAACATTGTAATATTATCCATCCATACTGAAAATAATTAATTTCTGAAGCGAAATACTCAATGATAATCTTCTCAATTTAATTAAAGAATATGGAATGAATTCATGTATATTACGAGATATTTTTTTTATAATAGAATTTTTAATACAATAATAAATTTAATACACAATTTTAAATCAAGTTGCAATGCTCAACTGTGACTGAGGAATGAAATGCATTTGTTATTCTTCACGTCACAGTGCATTGTCGCGAGTGGGATTGAGCGACAATCAGGAGGATTCATTCGCGATAGTGCAAACGCACCTTTAACGTCTCTCCTCTTCTGTCTTTCTTTCTTATGGATCTTCTCTTTGCGCTAGCGATGCTTCTCGTAATTGGCGTGACACGCTCTCCCATTCCTTCGTTCTATAAGTCGCGGGAGAAGCGGAGCGTATATACGAGCAATACACTGCAACATCGTCCTGTATCCTCGAGGACCCTCGGCGATGCCAAGGTTAGCATCCTGATATTCAACATCACGTTATTCTCGATGATGGACGAAAAGTGCGGTCCCTCCTCACCGCACCATTCCGTTCTGTTCCGTTTTGCATAAAAATGTATTTATCCCGTCTGACGGAACTGCGGTGATACATTCCCGGGAATATTCCGACAAAACGAGGAGAAGAGCGAATTCGTCGCGCGTGTTGAGAAAGTTTTGCGACACAAACGGTCGCGTAATCCAATTTAGTGACAAATAGCGAAATCCGTAATGAAGAATGTTGGAGATGAATTTCTAAACCTTCTCTCCCAGAGAAGAGAGTTTCTGCATACTTTCCGTACACAACGACGGGCTTTGTATAGCGCGGATCCCTCGTATTCTAACCCTTACATCATATTCACGTTTATGTTAATTCTGCAAACGAGCGGTATTCATGGAGAAAGATATACGTAAAAAACTTTGCAATTTTCTATGTGAACGCGCGCGCTCGTAATCGCGGAAAAGAAATTGCGTGACGCACAGAGACGTCGTGGGTCGTCGCGAGAGCTCGCGTTTCCCGTGGCTACGCGACCGGATTTTTCACGCCGCGGAACTCGATGATTTATTATTAATGAACGGCGGGCTGACTTTCGAAGGAAACCATTAATTATCGAGCCGTTGCAGATTGCTGCGAAACCGCGCGCTTGCTCGACCGGACCTGACCGAGACTGTCGTGACCTCGTTTCCAATTGCAAATTATAACTTACGGGCTTTGCATTATTTCCCATCGCTTCGTGTCCCCCCGGCTTCTTGAATGCACGAATACGAACGCTGTCGCGTGATCCACGCGATTTCTTTTTCTCTCATATCGGGTTGGATTAAATCGTGAAGTCATCTGTGTGATCTCCCCCGTAATTTATTCCGAGAAACTCTCTTCGATATCCTCTATGGCTATGCATCGGGAGCTGCTGGCTTAAACGACGCCAAAACGATAGCTCGATTTCCGATAATTGCTCGATCGATCCACCACTGTACTATCCTTACTCTCCCCGACACTCTGTTTCGACGGAGCCTGTCTAGTCGGTTTTTCGGCTTTTTTCGGCGGAGAAAAAATATCATGCTCGATACTGCATCCGACGTGAATTGCAACTCGTCAATCGTTCGATATTATTTAACCATCTGTACCGCGTGAATAACCGCATGCATTTACCCTCCGATCTACCCGCTTTTCTTTACCTTCTCTTTTCTTCTCTTTTATTGCCCGATTCACAGCGGGTAACCGATGATTCGATATTGCATCAGATCGATACCGATGGAAACTGAAAAAGGTAATCGACCACGGTCAGATAAATCAGAAAAAAAGGGAGATTGCGAAGCCTAAAGCGAGGATGGGATTATAACAATATAATAATATTTTAGCCAAACTATGGTACATTTGTTTTACAGATTTTATAATTTAAAAAAAAAGTGAAAATCGACCGATAAGATTAAACACATGAATGAAAAATGCTGTATTCGGTCAAAGCGGTTCTTGCATGTATATATGTATATCGCCGTTTATTCAAACGGGATTTAAAAAATACATACAGAATTCTAACTTTTTAAAAACAATTTTGCTCTTTTTGCTTCAACGAACCAAGACGCTGCCAATAAACTTGTAACTTGTAAAACTTGTGAGGGGAAGTAGATCGAAGACATATAAAAGAAAAAAAAACCGCCCAAGGGACTAGTATCTTAAACCCCCAAGACTCACCCTCAATACAACCAAAAATTTTTGATGGAGGGATTAACCGTAACACGAGTCCAACATCAGAAACTCTACGTCGCTTTTACGAAGTCGTTTCGGTATCGAGCGCATGAGAGACTTGAATAAAGTCTCTTGCTCGTCACGACCCAGTAATCGCAGCCGTCATCAGTCGTCGGAGACGACGAAGTGTAGCAGGTATCAGCTGTTGCTTTTCTCTCTCCCTTGGCTTTTGCTCTCCCGAATGACTTTCCTTGCTCGTCTCGTTGCGCGCGCTCGCGCAGCCCTTCAGGGTCATTAAGAATCCATTAAGAGTTTTCCAAACTCAGGAAACTAAATATAAACTAGGCGGCCGCGAGCGTAGCAGGTGGCGTCTTAAGCGATGTTCGTCCAAAAAAGTACGAAACGAAGGAGAGAACGACGGTGGGGAAGAAAAAAAACTTTGTACGTTCTCTTTCTCTCTTCAGGGACAGCCCTTTCGCGTTGATGGAAGGATTATAGTAGGCTAAACGCATAGATACTTTGCTTCTCTCTCTCTCTCTC
>NW_012130073.1:3839267-3851744 GCF_000143395.1 Atta cephalotes
AGTAGGTACGTAACGACATAGATACTTTGTCTTCTCTCTCTCTCTCTCTCTCTCTCTCTCTCTCTCTCTCTGTCTCTCTCTTTGGACTGGTCTATAATGATGACGTCTTCCTCGGGATAATTATCGCGAAGGCGTTTCGAACGGGCGATAATCCGTTTAGTAGCTAGATAATGCATATCCTTTCAGTAGATGCTAATCAATATCATATGCAGTTAATTAGTCGATTACATGGTATTATTGCCGAAGTATATTAATCCTTCATTGTTAGATATGTGAAGTTACATAGTAGAAACAATAGGTTCGCGGCAACGCAGTATGTAGGTCATATAGAAAATATATTACCTTGATGTCAACATTCGAATGTGAATTTCGATTACATGGAAATTATGCGATGCGAAAGGCACTCCGAATCACGAGATGTCCCGAACTCATGATATCTTATGAGTGACCTGTCGATAAGTGAAAGTTCATTTCCATCGTCTTTCGATCGACGAACGATCCCACATCTCGGAATAGAATTTTATTTACCGGTCAGGTGAAAGTCTTCCTGAGTCGTATCGCGATTTAATTGAAAACCGCGAAAGACAACCAAGAGACACCGCTGCAAGATCGTTTTACAAACGATCGCACATTATTCATAAATGTATGTACACGTATCAATATGTACACGTCCTATTTCTCATTCCTAAGAAATTAATCATCTATTCATGCGTGTCGAGTCTTTGTTTCTAGGTGATTAAGCCCAGGCGATATTCTCACCAATTTTTGAAGCGAGTGATAACCGCTGTCGCGGAAGACTTCGATATGTGCCGTGTGCGACTCACGAGGACACCTCGTTCGCCGAACACTGGAGCTGGCTAACATTCCTTCGACAGCAGTTTCTTTTTGCCCCGCTCTCCTTTCTTCGTCATCGTTGGCCCTGCACTCTCTGCAGCGTTCTGATTGTACTGGTAATCGAGGTCGTTAATCACTGTTATTTGTCGCGCGGCGACGCCGGAAGCACCGAGGTCGCGGTTAACGAGAAAAATAGACACCGCATTTACAGCGAGCGAGCGAACGCGAACACATCGATGAAAGAGAAACGAAATTGAGAAAGAACGAGGGAAAATTCACTCGTGGCTAATTTCCTCTGAGACACTCCGTTCTCTGTTTCTCTTTCTTTTATTTCCTTCTGTTTCTTAACAGAGATGCAAGTGTCGAATACTTAACAAAGTTGTTTCTATCGTTTCTCGCCTTACGTACGAAAAAAAAGTATAAGTTGGCTCCCATCATCGAAACTTGATCATCTTCTTCAGAGTAGTAATTAAAAGTTCCAAAATGTATAGATTTTATGATAAAAAGATACTTAGCGATCAATATAATAATTTTAAAATCTTTCTAGCATTTATAATAATTTTGTGTACATTTTTAATTAATTAATAAATACTTTCTGAATTCTTTGACATCTTACTCTGAAAAGTGAAAATTGAGTCTTGAAACACACAGAGTGGCTCTCGTTTCAATCTTGAAGAATAAGATTTTAAAGTGACAATTTCTTTTCAAAGTGACAATTTCTTCTAAAAAAGTTTTATATAAAGCTACTCTTTAAAATATTCTATGAGTTCATCAACTGTACAACATGCAGGAAAAAAGATTATCTCATTTTATTTTCTCAATATATTATATTTTCTTTGCTCAGAATCGTGTCTTTATATTAAAGTATCCACCATAAACTGATGTGGTAAGAGGACACCAGCATCGTCTAAAATGGCGGATCTCGCTAGGGTCATTATGATCGAGTGCATGTCTAATGAACGGTTACTTGTTAATGGAACGATTCCCCCATTGAGGATCATTCGTGGCACCGTATGTGGGGTTAGGAACGGAAACCCCATGCTGTCTTCGCTTCCTTTAGATCGGGTATGACACCGATTCGGGCGGGTGATCCCCTTTGAATCTCTCTCTTCCTCTCTGCCTCGATCATATTGCGCGAATGTTGTTCCCAACGCGATCCCATTTGTCTTGCCTCTTAATTAAGAAAAATAAACCAACCAGTTGTTTTCGTCCACGACTCGTTGTTTACGGATTCGAGGATAATCTTACGACTCGATAACGTTGGAAACAACTAGTAATATTCTGGTCATGATATACGATTTAACTTTTTGTTAAATTCTTGTTTGCGATGTGTATTTGGGACAATGGAGCACTATAATAGATAAAAGATTGCTAACATTGCCTCAAATATTCATTCGTTTTCAAAAATGCCACAACAAGGAATTTACAATGTCTTGAAAAGGATTCTTCTAAGTTGGTAATTTAATGAAACATTTACAACAAAATTTCCAACATTTACATTCTAATTTTTATGTTCATTATATTATATTTCGTTTGTTATTATTATTATTATTATTATTATTATACGATAAAAGAAAACTATTAAGACAGTTTATATTCAACGTATTCTCTAATAAGTTCTATTGTTGTTTGCATTGCAGTTTAAATTTAGAGTTTCTATAATGTATAATTTTATAAGTTTTTTTAGTAGTAGACATCTTCATTGGTTCCATTATTGCATTACTGTAGTTCTCGTACATTTACGGAGCAAACAAAAATTCGCTTCGTTAGACATGTGGGATACCCCATATATTTGCTTCGTTTGTCGCAATATTAAGTAAACTGGAATTTCATTTGAAATACTGTCACAATAGGATCGTACAGGCTGTACAAATTAGTTAGAATACGAAACCGTGTTCGTATCCAGCCGGAGTATCTTAGGAAGGGGAAAGTAAACGGAGACGGGATGTGGATGAAAATATTTCTCGCAGGAGTGTAAGATCGTGTACGCATCGGAGACAGGAGGGTAAAGTATCAGTTCGGTTAGCTAGGAGGAACATCTCGAGAGAAGCCCCGAGGGATCGCGCGGGGAAAACAGGGCGTTCAGGGACCATCCATATGTCACGAGGACCATGCTACCCTGATGTCGGAGCATGGTCCGATCCGCGAAAAAATGCGGGGAGAATTGTGGGAGTGCACGAGAGTAGAAGAGAAGACAGATAGACATATATATATATATATATATATACATACAGTGAGAGAAAAAGAGAGAAGGGCAGGTTTGGATAAGCCGGAAGTGTGCGCTGGAATCGTACGCGGGAGGACACACGGTTTTTTTTCGTAGCGATCCCTTTTCTTCGTTTTTCCTTCTTCGTTTCTCAGTAGATCACCCGGACAAAAGAAAACGAGGAGAAGCGAAACGGCAAATTGTGTCGCCTTCGAGTAGGAAGCGATAATTTCTGGGATTCGCGTACATCCTCAACCAGACGAGGGAGAAGGAGATCTGAGAGATAATACCTCGGGATACAAAACAGAGATGTAGTCCTTTGAGGAATAATTTCGTTCCGAGGGAGAGAACTCGCCTCGGCGACGAGACGGCGACTGACAAAAGCGTTTTAGCCCGTGAGAAGCTTCAAACTTTCCAGTCGAGAACTTCGCCTTCCGCGCCTGTTATTTATTGGATAAAGTAAGTACGCGTCGTTTCGCCGACGACGACGACGAAGATACGACCTCCACCCCCTCATCCCCGTCTTCGTTTGTAGTCAGTTGTAATTTAACTTGGAGTATTAATGCTTCTAATTATTAAAAAGTAGCGGACATGATGAGAGCCCGTGTCTCGAAAGACTCTTTTAAACGCGATAAAAATTAATTAAAATTTTATGCGCATGCTGAAAAATAAAAGACAAGTTCCACTATCCCCATATATTTATCTATTTATCTTTGTCAAACATATATCATAGAGAAATTTCTCTTTAGTTTGTAAAAAAAAACGCAGTTTGTATAATACCTTTCGGGAATGATGAACTACATTTCGCGTTGAGTTAAGCATAAAACTAAATATAGCGGAAAGAGACAATCCAACGGTGAGAGAACTTGGATGAGAAGAGAGAGGGAGGGGAGGGAGGGCGAGATATTCCAACAAAGGGACAGTGCGAGAATGAGAAAGGGAGAGAGAAGAAGAGAGATGGGAAACGAAAGCCATATGGCCCTAGATGTGATGTGCGCCCACGAAAGAAGCAACGGAGTTTTCGTTCGAGGTTCTCTCGTGAAATATAGAACTGTTGGCTCCCCGTGAGTAAAATTACGAGGCACGCGAGAACGTCCTTATGGGAGTCCATTGCTCGAAAAGACGCAAGTATATCATCATGCACACGCACTCACACGTATCGATACGGAAGCGTGTGTGCGTTCTCGAAGAATTGCTTCATGATGCTTTAACGCAATCCGGAGACACGCAGTAACGACGAGGAGCTTATCGTCAAGATTAGAGACATATAAATTACGAGGCGTAAGCGCACAGCTCTTCTTATCCGTACACATATTCTTCTCGCTCTTTTTGTCTTTTTTAACGAGGAAGGTACTCGACTGCGAGGAATGAGACCGCTAATGGACGAACTATTTTGACGTATGTGAACGTCGTACAGAACGTTTGTCATGACGTCATGGATAAGCAGAGAAAACGTGGATTAGGGCTATCACCTGGGCGACAGGTCCAGATTCTGTCTTCCTGTCGTCTCTTCGGGATTCTTTACCTTTTATACACGGCTTTCTTCCTCTACCTTCCTTTATTCCGCGATTATCCCTCCTGGTGAAGACGCGATAAAGATTCCGTCGAAGCAGATTCTTTCCTGTAAACGGGAAGAAGAATGGAGGTCACGATCGCGTGACTGATTGCTGATGAACTCCACGGAGGCCATTAGCTTTATCATCAGGTGTCCAGTTGCATGCTGGACGACATACGATAAGAAACATACCAGTTTTTCCTCGTTACTTTCAGTTACGCTCGAATGACTAGTATTTGTCTTTCTAAGTTTCACGATATATCGCTCGGAAATTGTATCCTTTAGTTTCATACACCCTCGTTCAAGTTTTATTGGATTCTCTTAATCTTAAGAATTTGATATTACTTTTTTATGTTCTTTAAAACGAGCTTTCTTTAAAAAGAGCTTTTTGAATTAAAACATTTTTGCAAAAAATCTTTTTATTACTTCATTTTTTTGTACATTACATACATTATGGTGCAATAAGTATATGTGAATTTATGTTAGAAAGATATCGGTGCGCAGCAAAGAAACATACGGAATTGTTTTCTGATTTTTTATATGTTGAGTTTATACTCAATGTGATGCTATCTTTATACTATTATTTATAAATACTTATTTTTATATTATTTAAATATACATCTCTCTTTACAATTTTATTAATTTGTGTCACATAAATCTTGCAAACATGTTTTTCTACACTTTGAATATATTTATTCCAATTTTATAATAGCCTTTTTTACTATTTTAAGCTTTTATCATGTACTATTGGACATTAAAGGACCAATGGTAACTCAATCCCTCAAATTAGATAACATTTTGTTATTCTTAACTTCTATATGTGTCAAAATATAAAACAATTAATTTCTGTGGTTAATTTCAAAGGAAACAATGTCCATATTAAAATATACTTAGTAAATAAGAAACTAAATTTGAGTCATACATTTTCTTGGGTTAAATTTTTTAACTCCATTGTTTCAGTTAAATTAATGAGTAGAAGTAGTGACGACCTATAGAAATGATTAAAAATAACTCAAATTTGACATTATGAATTTAATATTGCGACTAAAACTAAACTGTAGGTGACAGTAGGTAAATAGAATGAATAAACAAAATAAGACAGAAATAGAGTAACAAATAAATTTAAATTATAGGTATATGTAAAAGTGTTCTTTATTTTTTTATATAGATTTTAACATATTACAAGCCCATAAAAATCAGAGAAAAACACTTCCGTGTGTGCCCTGTAAGTAACAAGGAAGCAGAAAATAATCTACGTTGCCAACGCCATTGATTACAGTGGAATGCTAGTAAATATGTGGCAAGTTTTATTTCTCATATTTCAGGCGCGTAAACGTCAATTTCCTTTATACGGATGTTCCGTTTAGATAATCTCTTAGTGCGTCGATCACGAAGACTATTTATGGATTATGCGAATCTTCAACACGCGCGCGTATACTCTTTGTATTTCAGTTATTTCATGCAATCGAACGATCTGAATCTAATCGGCGGATACTTTGTCTGTTAAACAAGTACACATATCGCATGTAGGGACCAGTAAGGTTTACCAATCACATCGACGCCGAGCGATCCGACTGAATCTCCACACAAGCCATGTCCGATCGAGTAACTGAACCCAATTGACGTGACAGCGATATGACGGTGCGCGTGGTGTGGTCGATGCGCAAAATCTTAATTAAACATGAATGAGAATTGAACACACATTTCGCATTTCACAGTTGGACTATGGTCTTGCTCGATGCTGATTACGGGAGCTCGTATGGCTCACTTTCACTGGCACAAACGGCCAGGTTAGTTGCGAAATTCCCGTGGTTTTGTGTATCGATACCGCGGATTTGTTTGCGTTCGCTCTTACAAATCTAGCCGCTCTTTATGTTTAGCATTTAATTTGTGCAATGCTGTGGCTAATTATATAAAGCGAACACGAATGAAATTTACAAGCTTGCAGCGAATAACAGCAGTTAAATCGCATTCTTTCATTTTTTTCCTCACTTGCATATTTAACACGCGGCGGAATAGTTTCGTAACAAAAGAAAACTGATTAAGGTTCATTACGCGGTAATTGCAAGCAGCGCTTGGCAGACTGGTATTATGAGTTTTAATTATGAAAAGAGGGAAATCCGGTAATGTTAAAGAAATCTTTTCTTTTCTATTCTTCTTTACGTTTCTCAATCTTTTTTTTTTCTTATTTCGTCAACGTAAACTGAAATTCTAAACGTAAGTATACAAACGGTATAAATCAAAGAAACTGAAACAAACACATGGAAGATTCAAAGGATATAAAAGAAAAAGAGATGACATAATGTCTCAAAGAATTTTGAAATTCTTATCGTTACAAACACATCGCAATAAAATCTTGAATAGGATCGTGGATGGAGATTCTAAAAAGTAGACCCGATCACGCGATGGATGCCTTAACGACGATGTTCTCTCATTTATCAAGAATGGAAGTTGTCTCGCTTCTTGCGTCTATCCGTCACTCGTTAACCGGACGATCGTTACTATCGTAAATGTCGGCTAGACGAGGAAGAAAAAGAATTTAAAAAAAAAAGAGAAGAGATTGGGTTCGAGGTAGAAGACGTAGTTTTGGAAAAATAATAGCGCCCAGATCGCTCTGAGAGTGGCGATCGTCCAAGGTATAATAATTTCGAGGAATCTACTCTTTCTCCTACGCCCTTCGCAAGCCTCCTCCACTCTTCGCCCTGCGTTCGTGTCTGCGTTGTTTCTCTCGTCTCCGAAGTATACATCTTTTCTTTGTTACATTTACGAGTCTCGTCGGATCCGGAGTAAAACCGCGCCGCTCCTCTCCTCTCTTCTCCTCATCCCTCCCCGCTGCACGCGGCACGTCGGTGAAATAAATCCGTGTATTCCGGGGGGTCTTAAATTCAACCGGAAATAGAATTTGTCCCGGGGCGGTCACGGGTGCGCCGGCGGTGGTGCGAGGAAAGTCCGACGAAACGCTAGAAACAAGAAGAGCGAAAGCGAGGGCTTGCCGAGTCGCCGAAAGGTGAAGAACAAGAAGAGGAGAAAGAAGATGAGCGAGGACTCGCACGTGGCTCTACGCGAGATTATTTTAATGCTCTCTCTCTCTCTCTCTGAATAGCGAAAAAATGCTGGGTGAGAGATAAAAAGAATTTTTTTCGTAGGAAATAAAAATATATATTTCCATTATCATTGATTAAAAATAAAATTATAATGATACGTTAATTATCATTCTCGTACAAGTCTTGAAAATCCGATTTTTTTTCTTTTATTATTTATTACATTTTATATAAAAATGATTGACGAAATGAAAAATTTTCTACTGGAATGCGGTGTCTTAGATCTAAAAAATCCGTTAGATCAAGCGTATAATTCTATAAGATTGAGTGGCATGAATTAAGTGATAGGCTTCCGTTATGTGTGATATATCTTTACCTTCCTTGTAACATCGTAACGATCAAAATGCCATTCATCATGTTTCGAAGATACCGATAGACTTTCGTTCGGATAACAAACTTGTTCGAAATAAACTCCGTGAAACAGCAACGACGAGAAGCATCTTAATCTGGATAAAAACGTCCAAGCTAAGCTACATTGGCGAAAGTTTTCCGCGAGGGTTGGGTGCGAAGAGTGGTCGGAAGGTTCGTAGCGAATGGGGGGAACACGAACGCGACGTCACGAAACTGGAGGGGAGAGAGGGAGGTTTTCACCTTGAAAGAAAGCAAGTGCACTTGAAGATATTCCCGCAAGCCGAAGAGAGGCATTGTATATAGTATATATATGTATCAGAGGCGCACTCTCGGTTGTGTCTCCCCCTCTTCTACCTTCCTCTTTTTGTGGGTTTGCGTCGATCCAAGTGTCGCGACTCGACTCGACGTGAAACTCGTTGGAAGAGACGCAGCATCGCATAGAGGCAAGGCTTAAAATTTTCACGAGCCACTCCACCGCCTCCCGAAATTTGCAATTTGGCATACCTACCTGGGTAGTGAATATACGGAAAGAGGTCTGGTCTGAAAGAGGATGCGAGATGAAGAGAGACAAAGAGGAAGAAAGAGAGGCCTTCGCTCATTGAAGGAAGTGGCCAACCACCTACCTAGTGAACGATCCACGGGAGAGACAGAATGAATTCCCCGTCGTGTTTACGTCTACTTTTTGGAGGAAGGAAAAAGTAACGAGACGCGCGGGGATCGAACAAGGAGAAAAAAAATAGGAAATAGCTGCGTCTCAAAGGTACTCGCCTACGGCAGACATCCTTTTTTTTTTCTCTCTTCCATTGCCTTTCAATCTTTCTTTTTTTCGTGCTTTCTCTTGAGACGAGCAGGCGTTGTTTTCGGCAATTCTCTAGCGAATCTTATAAAAAAAAATGAAAGAGAAGGCTGAATGAAAAGAAGCACTACGAATGTCTGTCGTTTCGAAGAGGAAGTCGTTTTCAAGTTGGAAGTAGCGGAATAGAAAGGACGATGGAGGAGACTCGAAGAGCGGCATACTCGGATAGAAGAAGGACATCTTAAATTTTTGACAAGATCACTTGGGCAATGGCAACTGCAGAAAACGAGTGATACCTGCAGTAGCTGGTTGGTAGCCGAGCTAGGAGGCGCTGTTCACCAAGCTGAGTTGAGTTGAGCGGAGCTGAGTAACAGCAGCGGCGGCGACGTTTCACTGAAGTCTGCAATTTTGCGGATGCATCTTGGCTGACCTGACTAGAGTCGGAGAGAAGGGGAAAAAGTGAGAGAAGGTCTTTGCCCGCTTTAGAAGAACTAAAGCGTATATATCTACTGCCACTCTCTTTCTCTTTCTAACTCCCTCGTTCTGTCTCTCTTTTATCATCCTCCTCCCTCATTTCTTTCTTCTTCCTCATTTCTTTCTTTTATACACTTGTTTGACATGCACTCGCTCTCTTTCACCCCTTTATATTTCGGCACTCTAAAATTGCGTTCCTACTTCGATCTTCGCGCCCGCGCTTCCTTGCACGCGGCACCCTCTGTCTTTCCTCCTCTGTCTTGTTTCTCTCGTTTTGTCGAAGAATGGCGAGACGCCGGCCAGACCCTAGAGCCTACCAAAGCGAAAGCAAACGACGCAGTTAGTCGAAAAGGGATGGTCGATGCTTCGCGCCCCTCCTCCTCTCTCTCTCTCTCTCCTCCCTTTCTGTTTCTCTCTTCCTATCGTGTTGCGTTCTCTACGAGCGTGAGAGAAGGATGGAGATCGAAGATGGAGGAAGCGAGAGGGAGATGGATAAACGCATGGTATTGATCCTGGAACCCCTTGCTCTCCCGTCTCGCCTTATCCCGGCACCCTTCCACTATCGTGATGAACCCCAAAGTTTTGTACGGGGCTTTCGTCCCTTTTCCTATTTCTTTTATCCCCTCGCTGTTTTTATACTCTCTCCTTACTAGCACTATTTTCTTTTCCACGATAATTGGCCGTTAGAGAATAATGAATTCCGGTCGGTGTCATTGAAACCCTTCACAAATGTGAGTTAACCTTGAACTCGAGATATGTCATCCGGTTTACTTTCTTTCTCTTATACATATGTGACACATTTTTCTCGCCAGTTTGTCAGACCTAGGCTGCAGGTCGATTTATGCTTACAACGCTCGTGAGTATCATTGTTTAACATTTCATAAATAACAAAGATGAAATGAATATCTTCTTCTTAAACATCAATGTGAATCGGATTTATAGATAAGTAATCAAAGGTTAGCATTTTTAGGGGAACAATATGCGGAATGATAGGAATGATGTGCGACTCATTTCTTAGACTTTTTTATTACATTAACATTTAGTACTATATTTAATGTCATTTTATTATTACATGGATTATCATATATCTTCTATATATGATATTAAGAATTGCAATGCCTTATTTGATTTGCAATATCAATATATTAAAAAAAAAAATGAAAATATTTGCATAGATCAGCAACATCGTAGATAAAGCAATATCTTTCTCAACGAGAAGTACGAAAATGACATGAAGCCTTTCAAAGGTGCCATTAGAAGATTATTAGAAAAAAACAAACCAACCTGGTTTTGCTTTTTTATTCATATGAGATAGAAACGATGAATGTTGCTTGTCTACATATACGATGGCCTTGGAAGTAAAGGAAAAATAATAAAAACAAATAATAAAAAAGAATAGAAAAATAGAAAAAATAGTACTTTTATATTTTAATTAACATGAATTATCTTTATTTCTTTCAGATGCAGCCATCAGTAAAATCCAGTAGTAGAGCTGTAAAACATCGTATCACCATGTAAAACAAACAAAAAATATCGATCCCCGTTTACTATTAAAAGAAGCTACGCACTATGGATGAAGCAAGACGATAGTTCTGTGATATAAACTATTGGGCAATATTATACATTCATAACATTATTACACAGTCTCCTTTTTGAGACAAGAAATATCGAAGAACGCGTGATTGTTATTACTGTGTCATCAGTTCGTTGGAAGAATTCTAAAGGTAAATAAAAGCGGCCGTCGGAGCGATAAGCTGGAGCATAAGCGGGCAGGGAAAGTAGTGGCCGGTGAGGAAGGCGGAGGTGGTAGTGCCGACGAAGAGGGTGGAGGAATCCGGCGGTGGCAATCAGTGGCTGCCGTGACGCGCAAGACGACGCGACGCAAAGCGCAAGGGGAGGTATGAGGAGGCGAGAGTGACGACGCTGGCCGGTGTGCTGCATCCTCTCGCACGGATCGTGAGAGGACCGGCGGCCGTCCACCGCGGCAGCAGTGGGGCCCACACGGCGATAAGAATGGCCCCCTTCAATATGGCGGGCGTAGCAGGCCTCCTAGCCACCTGCGCCGCCGTTGCTGCTTCCGCTGCCCACCTTCTGCCGTTGCTGCTGTTACTAATCTGCCCGCGAGGGACCCAGGCGGAACAAGGTAAGCGCTCGTTCATCCATCCGCTCATTCGTGTTCGTTCGGTTCTCTATTCTCTTCTTCATTATCTTCTTCTGCCTATACCTACCTACGTAGAGCTAATCAAGCCGAGATGATAGTCTGCAGCGACACCTCAGGTCGCGATACATCGCGTCCGATTGCCACTCTCGGATGTATACTTAGCCAGATGTATCGGCTATCAGATTAGGTAGGATCCAAAGCAGTTAGTTAACCGCTCGCACTGCTGTTGCCACATGATCGACCGATCCGTCGATTGTCTCGAGAAGGCGGAGTTCTTCGATGATCGCTTATCGTCAACTCGAATCGCGGATAACTTAATTATCTTCGCGTCTACTAAAGCTACCTCTTTTAATCTGGAAATTAAAATACTTTTTGATCTCGTCGTTGCCTTTTGTTAGGAGAAACAATTTGGTGTAAAGTATCCTCAATTATCCGCGATAACAACTTTGTTTAAAGTAAATTAAAGTTGTAAAAATAATTGTAACGTGATATTACTGAAATTAATATGAATTAATTAATTGCGGAAAAAAATCTTAGTACGACTATAATAATAGTCATTTTATATCTCTTTCGTTTAGATTATGAAGTTTGCGCACTATTCTATTAATACAAAAATGATGACAGTTCCAATAGCACACATTTCACAATTCTAGAGTTTCTTATCAAGATAAAAAAAAATCGCATTTTTAAAATCATAAAATAAAGAAACGAAAAGAACTATTATTGTTTTTTTGAAAATTTGTAAGATGTCGTATTAACTTCACAAACACTTCTTTGTCCTGATCTGAAACATTGGTCCTTCTTTCGACTAACGGGAGAAGCGAACGTAAGAGACACGTTAGTTCGCATCAAGTCGACGTTTCCTGACGCTCCGGTCGTAATTTCGCAGCACGGCACGGCACGGCGGCTGCGTGATTTATTACACGGAGACGCTGAATACGAAAGGAAGAGAGAGAGAGAGAGAGAGAGAGAGAGAGAGAGAGAGAGAGAGAGAGAGAC
>NW_012130073.1:3852406-3855926 GCF_000143395.1 Atta cephalotes
AGAGAGAGAGAGAGAGAGAGAAGGACCAAATTGCCACGACACTAATTGCGTACGCGCCGCTATACTTATACACGTCTATCCTAGCGACCGATCACGTGACAACTATGAGTTCCTCATCTACTGTAACTCATATTAGATCGTTATTTTATATAATTCTCCTGCTTCTTTTTTTTCCTCTCTTTGCAGTCTCGTGAGAGAAAAGTCTCTAGGTCTTATTTAACATCTCTTTTAATATTGATATATACGCTGCAGCATAAGGATTGAAGAGATTGTTTTTATATTAGCGAAACTTTTATGTGTGTTTAATATTCTTTATGAAAGAACGATTTTGCTAAAGTATCTAAAGAAGTTAGATGCAGATCTGAAAATAATTTCGTTGAAATCATCATAATAATTAGGAATCTCAAGCAATGCTGCAAAAACTTTTGACATTCTGGCAACCAGTTTTTGAACGTTCTACATAATTCTTTTGATAGCTAAATCTTTAGGTACTTCATCAAAATTGTTCTTTTATAATCTGACGACCTCTTATTCTTATATTCCTCTCGAATTCATTTTATTCTATTCTAAGTACATTCAGATGAAATCGAGGGGAAGAAATTTTAGATCCACTTACATTAATTAAGTTCTTTGTTTCTCTTCTGTCCTTAATCACGATATAATTCCTCGCATTGAGATTCACGGTAACGCATTTTTAATTTTCTTTTTCTTCACTCCTCCCTTTTTTTCCTTCTTACGAGCACCAAGTCAGTGTCTCGAGGCGGTGGATGTTGTTTGCTCGGATAAAGGATTCTTCTGTGTGCACTGCCCTCGTCCCGATCGTTGCGAACGTGATTTAACGGAGCCAAGATTGGCCTTCCAGTCCCATTATGCGTTTCTGAAGATCATCCACACGGGCTAACCGGAACGTTTTCCATATTTTAACTGAAAAAAAGCTTGGCGCCTCGGGCATCTCGATGGCTCCTCTCCGCGGTCTCTCTCATTCTCTCCTTTCATAGTGGAGAATAACGATAATTTCGTAATGCGGACCAATCTTCCGAATTGCAAGATCATCCGAGGTGCCGGTAGTTAGCGTTCAAGGATTAAAAGGGGATCGTTTCGTCGCGCTTTTGGGGACGGTCAGCGCGGCTCGAGACGTAGAGACGCCTTCACGAACTCGACCAGCAAACTCGCGGCGCCCCGCCTTATTTTATACAGTGTGGTTTTGGAGCATTTATGTAAAATAAAATGCACACGAGCGGTTGAAACCCTCCGATTACGGGCGGGGAATTTAAACACTAGAAATTAGTGGAAAATGGAATAATAAAGCTTCTCACATTGAATTAGTCCTCTCTTTCCTCCTAATATTTATTACATATTTTTGATGATTATAGGAGAAAAAAAAGATTTAATTTCTTCTTATATTACATAAAATATAATTTGTATCAATTTATATATGTTTTAAATCTGACTCAGTGGATAATCACATTAGTCCCAATTATATCACTGGTAATTAGTGAATTCATAGTGAAATTAATCAATGTAATTTAATCAATGTAATCTCATCTAGCTAATCTTATTTCAGTATATAAATTCAATGTATATAGTATTGAAACGTGCCAATATTGATATTTTAATTATACTACACAAACTTCCTTTCCTTTTCAATTGTTGAATTTCACTGATTCAAATTTAGAGAATATCTTGGGTAGTAAGTAGCCATCTGTTTGACTAGATAATAATCAAGATCCTCTCCCCTCCGTTCGCGTATTTCTTGTTCTTGGCAAATTTCGGCTGTTTCAGTTTCGAGATCTTTAAATTACATTCTGCGCGATCGCGGTCACCGCGGACATAGCCGCGGCAAGTTTCTCTGGCTGCCCCTCGGGAGTTCTTCTCCCCCTCCCGGTACATAACGCGTTTAATGGAACTTACCAAGGATCCGTTCCCAGTGGACCGTGTCTGCCGATGGAGGCGGCTAACTTCGTTTCCCTCGACTCGCACGAAACGCGAGGTTCTCGTTATCCTTACCCCCACGATATCTTTACGCTTCCCGCTGCTCTTCTCTTTCGCCATCGCCGTCACCGCTGCTGCTAACATTCGTGAACTTTATCCTTCGATCGCACTTGCGCGATCATTACCTTAGTTCCCGAACTTTATAAGCATGTGCGCAGCACCGTTACTTCGAGAATATCATTTGCTTCGAGAGCTCGCGAATTATCGGAACTTAAAATTTTTCATCGACGCGTGACATTTTGCGAGACCAAATTGCTAAACTGCTTACTGTGTGAAGTCTTGAATGCACACTTCTTCTGTCCATTTTCTAAAAATTAAAAACACTTAAAATCTACGTTTAAACGAAATAATAAAAGTATATACTTTATGACTTATGACAAAAATTTTTAGGTCAGTATGATTTAGTCAGTTTATGATTGATTTTTATATTTAAATCTGCTTTAAGTACAATCTTAAGATGTCATGAACTAATTAGAGAGCTGTATTAGCTTCTTAAGACATTACTTAAGATCTTGAAATAAGAAATGAACTATGAAATTAGAGTTATCTTAAATTGCTAATAACCTCTCAATTATATATAGTTTAGCCGCGCCTTTTCGTGCAGTCGATCGAGTTCTTTCGATGATTTTAGATGAACCCAGTTCTGTACGGCAGTCGAAACTCAATTACTTTCTCGAAGCAAGGCCCACGAACGCTACGTATCATGTTCGTTACTACCGTCCACTCGTGTTCCGAATTCATTTACTGCAGACGCGAGTCCATCGTTTTGCTCGCCGACGATACAATCGCCGAGAGAGCCGGCGAAACTCCAACTCCAAGACTCGAAAACTTACTTTCATTCGATTTCATTACACATTAGCGGACATTAGCCGAGAACCGATGCGAAATCAGAAGTGGAAATCGAAATTGCGATAGATGAAAAAGTTTCTTTCCGTTCTTCTCTCCCGCATTTCATTCCTCGTTAATTTCTCCGCTGATTCCTTTACCATAAATACATTAATCGCTACCTCGACGCTGTTCTTCTTGGTGAACTCCTCAGGAGATTGATTAAATTTTAACTAATCTCGGTATGAGCGATCTTTTTCATTACATCTCTCATCGTATAACGTATAAGTTTCCAATGTTCTTTCGCAGTGTCTCATGCGTTTTGCAGGAATATAGGGAGACGGAGTGAGTTTTCCTCTTTGGCAGTAGTGAAGAAGTTAGCGATTCCCCGGTGCAGGAGCGACATCGGGATATCGAGAGCAAGGAGCGGCGGTGACGGGCGGTAGCCGGGAACGGGTCTCGCGAGAGAGGCAGTCCTCTTCCCGTGCAAACTCGATTACCTCCGCGAAAAGGCAGAAAGACTCGTTCGAGCTGCGTTCGTGGCCGTGCGAGAGCCCAGCTCGTCGCTTCTACTCCTTCCTCCTTCGGCTCCTTCTCTCATCCTTTCTCATTCTTTCTTTCTCTCCCGACTGTTACCTCTCCTCTCTCTCTCTCTCTCTCTCTCTCTCTCTCTCTCTCTCTCGTACGTACGTACGTACGTACG
>NW_012130073.1:3857213-3867021 GCF_000143395.1 Atta cephalotes
GTCGTATACTCTTCTCTGTCTCTCTCTCTCTCTCTCTCTCTCTCTCTCTCTCTCTCTTGTGAAATATCAATGCGATTTAAATATTCAATATCATTGGCGACGTGCAATATCTGCTCTCGGTGGCCCAAGCTGTGGCACAGGCCACAAAGGGACGATCCAGTACAACCTGCCAGAATAAAAATCAGTATTTTTTCATCCCGACGGTTTTTGTTTCGTCAGATGATTGGACGAAACCGCGCCTCTCTCGTTCTCGTCGCCCTCCCCCTTTTAATGCCAATCTTACTCCTATAAATACACCGGGTCGAGCTTTCCGCAGCTGGACCACCGCAATTTCGCTTCCGTTGAAAGGAAACCGTCATCGGTGGTCCCTTTGTCGCGCGTTTCCTCTTCGTAGATTTTCCAACGACGATGACGGCGAGATGCAGCTCGATCGCGCCGCAGAGACAAATAAACTTGTCAAACTCAGGGTGAAGCGGGAAAAACGTGTGCGAGAATAAGAGAGGCGCTATACGTGATACATATATGTGTATATCTTTCTACGCGCGCGCGCGCGCGTGTGCGTGTGCGTGTGCGCATGTTTATAATGTATGCATGTGTAAACGCGTTTTAAATGTATGCGCAACTTGATGCAAAACGAGCATTGCGCGAGACGAAACGCGATATGCACGCACCGGGTACACGACTGAACATAAATTTTAATCACGGAGAAAAATCTCACAAGTGAGATGAAAGAAAAGAGAGAAGAAGGAAAGACGTCAGTTAAGAAGAGGAAGAGACAGGTATAGAGATATATAGAGAAGTTAGGCATGCCGCCCAGTAAAACGCTTCGAATAGCGGGGCTTGAAGTACGCCAACGACGAACGATTTGCGTTAACCCCGTGTGTTACGTGTGTTTCCCCATTTCAGACGAGCAAGTATTCAAACCGGTATAATTTCCGTGAGCTCGAGAGCTTCGATGCTGTAGGCCAGGAGTGTCAAGCTTGATTCTTCAGCTTCAACATTTAAATTTGTTCATAATTGATTGCTAAATGCCTCGTTAATATGCACTCGCGATATAACGTTGCAGAAGAATAAAATATGTGCTGTAAATTGCAAATTTAATGTATACGTGGACAGTTTGATAAGTCAATTCTTTTTACCTTTTTTTTTTAATAAAAATTCTATCTCTTATTTTTTAATACAGTCCTCTTCCTTTTAAAAAGGTCATTGACTTATCAAACTGTCCACGTAAGCAACTAAAGAAGAATTCAATGGAAAACTAAAAAAAATTTGAGGATTAATTAAAAATTAAATAAATAACTTATAATCTTTAATTTATTCATAATATGTAAATGTTCTCAAATTGATTGATTATTAGTTAGACAGTTTCAATATTGTTCTTTCACGTTATCCCTGCGAGAATAAATTGATCTCGTGGAACTCATATTTTCAATAATTTTATTACGAAACGTGAGAAAGGCAGGTTTGCAATTTGTTAGGTAGACAATATGCGAGGATCGAACGAGACGAATTGCTTCGGGAAAGTGGTGTATATCGATGTGTATATGCCCGATGCGCCCGGTATTTTATATAGATATTTCACCCTCAGTTTTTACCACCTCCCGCATGTGCCGCCGTCTAACAGCGCGTTTTCGTTTCTTCTTCGTTGCGTCTCTCTATCCTTCTTCATCCCCATAAAGTCTCTCGAGGCGTCGCGACGAGGCGAGAGCATGAGCGTTAGCTAGTTACATTTCCTAGCAGACCATTATTTCTCTCTTACACCTATGCGCGCGTGCGAACACGCCTCATTTACACACACACACACACACACACACACACGCGCGCGCGCGCGCGCGCGCGCGCGAATTGGCACGGTATACCGCGCGAGCTCCGGATATTTTCTCCCTTTTTGCCTCCGCTACTACATTACCTTTTCCGAGCAGCAGGGAGTTAGGAGTGTCTCACTGCATATTAATGAAAAAATTTGTGACTTCCCTCCGTCATCTAGCAGCAGCAGAAGCAGCAGCAGCAGCCGTTGCCGCAGCCGTCGCACCTGCGAAAAAAGGAAGAGTTGGAAAAAAGAAACGAGTGATTTCTCACCGCTGTGGATCCTCCATCTCTTCTCGCGACTATGTCTATCCTTTTGAATATATGTTTCTTGCTCCTTTCGTACACAACCAGCGCCGTTATAATGATACTGTAAATAAGATATCTAGTACAGTAAGTACGTTTTGTTTCAAAGCGAACAATACTTGAACATGTACGACTAGAGTAAGGAAGACTGTAGCGAGTATCGTCAGACTGTAGTGAGACATTTCTTGAGACTGTAGTCAGTTATATGCGTCAAATGAACAAGTTGACATTCTAAATAATTCATTCACGTTTTCCAAGTTGGGTCTCTTAGAGACCCAACCCAAGATAAGCCTTGACTTGTCTCGCGATGCATAGAATGATATTTTCTCTTCCGTACATCAAAAAAAGAGAGTAATTCTTAATCGAGATGAAAACTCTACGGTCGAGGGCGACACATTGAATGGCATTAACGTGATATACTGCAACTAACTAATCTATAGAAAACTATAGCGTTTTCGAGTACAGTAAGTTTGAATCTAACTCAGGTTAATTCGAAAGTACCATGATCTCGTTCAATCAAAAATCAAAATAGAGCATATGACGTCATTAATTCGACCTGGGTTGGGTTCAACTATGCTGCACTCGAAAACGTTATAAGGTTCGGGTTCAGCGAATAAGCGGAACGGCCGGATCAGGCACGAAGGTCTCACGTGTATCGAAACGAGTTTGGCGTCGTATTCGTGCGGAACACAATCAGGTGCGCGTAAGTGCATTTCTAAGACTGCGTAATAGTTGCTCTGTTTTGGTGGTGAGCCGGTTGCATTCGTGAACTCGCTTTTAATACGAAGCATTTAATGTCGCATATGGTAATAAACGTTAGCGTTATGAATTTAACGAGCGCGAGTGTACGAGAAAACATCGAGGTTTCGAGATTTTAATATGGCCATGTTTCAAATTTCGCTAATCCGACAGTTACATTGATCTTAATGCGTTAAAACTTTAGCTCGAGAAATGACTCTCTGCGCTCATGTAGTGTCATATAAAATCATCGTCATTATCGTATCGATACTTTCTGTAAACTTTTGGATTATCGTACTAAGTTCCGAAACGTTTATTGTCTCGTTTATTTATTCGAGGGTGCATTACAAGAAACTCTGTAATAGCTGCGTCAACGATATCATCGGCTATCGAACATCAAGATACTTTGAATGATCCGAGATTTGGATGTACTTTGACAAGATCATTCGCCGTTTCCATTACATGGACCACCGAGGTCACCGTTGATGGAACTCGACCGGTGATGATTCGAGAGAGAAACGAAACGAGATAACTTATGCGCAGCGCTGACTCAGGTTCCTCGTTATTTAAGATCGTCATGTCATAAAATCTCGGTTTTAACAACGCATGCGAGGATATACCCCACCCTATAAGCGAGAATTGAAAGATTCCTGGGAACGTCGACCGGCTGAAAGAAAGAGAGAAAAAGAGAAAGAAAGAGAGCGAAAGGAAGGAGAAACCGCAAATATCTCCTTCGACCGCGAGAACGAACGTTTTGCTAATGAACCCTCTCATCGCCCTCATCGTGCTGATTAACGACTCCTCGAACGAACCGACCAGTCTTCCCTGATCAATATCGTTCGTTTTTTTTTTTTTTTTTTAAGGAAATTATATCTGCGTGAATGGTCATCGCCGTGATTCAATCGAATCCCGCGATTCTATTTTATAATTATTTCTACGAATCGCCAGTGTCTTCGTCCATTCGAATCCACTTATTTTGAAGGTTAATTGTTAATAAAATTCCATACCGCTATATATTAGTAAAAATCACGACATAGCGTTGCATTATTTATTACACGAGACTTTTTGTTGCATGCAATTAAGTAGCTTTTTGCAATTGGATGTATCAAAGTTGATAATCTTGATTTTTATCTGTTTCCCATTTCCAAGTTCTTGATTACATTCATTATCAATGACATGCTAAAATAATTTATAAAACAAGTACTACCTTCTGGAGAACACATCGTACGATTAATCGAACATGTTTGTAGACTGAAACTCGATTCGTCATCCGAATTCCAAGGATATGTTCTCCGACAAAGACACTTTTATGGAAGGCTTTATATCAAGTCGCGGAAGAATCAGTAGCATAAGGAACGAGAACAAAAAGAGACGAAAGAAAAAAGCGGAAAAAATAATTATATTCGCCATTACTCGTCCATAAAAAGAAGCATAATGTGAATCGTTAATAGAATAATTATAATATTGGGAGCTTGGTAATAGATTCTTGACACGCATTAACTGATCTCCTTGTCTTTCTCTCTCTCTCTCTCTCTCTCTCTCTCGATAAATCGTGTATCGCAGCGTGTATACCAAGCAAAGGAGAGAAACGCTTGTGCACTTACGCGTACAAGACACATGCAAAATCGTGGCACATCGCGATCGGGCACCAACCATGTATACACACAGATACACATGTAAATACTTGTGCGCATGTGGTAGCAGCCGCAGGAACGCTTCAACGTGTATCTAATATTCTCGGTATGTGAAAATTACCGAGCGTATAAACTGCCGATCGGACAGGTGGCCGACAAATCGCGGAATGAGGAAAATATACGAGGTGTCTCACGTTTTCCCCGCCCTTTCATGGTCCTTCGACCTTATATATATATTTGGAATATTTCTCGTCTATGGCGACAATTGTGACGATCGAGAATTATTCCCCCCTCCCCCCCCCTCCCCCTCTACTCGGCGTTGTTGATTAAGCCGGATATATATGTGCCGATCGCGTCTCGTTCGCATGTGGGGATTATTGGTATGCGGGATTACTGACCCGCATAAATCTCGGATAAAAGCAGAGCGTCGCGACGCGGCATCGGGCAGCGGCAATTTTCCGATGATTTTCGTTGATCGCTTCGGCGAATCGACGATGCGGTAGAAAAATAATAAAGCGTAGGCGAGAGGAACGGGACGCGATATAGCCCGCCCGATTCTAACGAGATATTTATCCTCTTTTTTTTTTTGCCGATCGTACCGGTGAGATCGCGCTGAGCCAATTAAAAAGAATAACGAGAAATATAATCGGCCGAATTGAAGTCGGTCCGGTTCGATTCTTTCCTCTCTTTCAGTCCTTCTCAGGACAGGGAAACGGTTTTTCGGTACATTTAGATCGATTAATTATCGCGGTATAGGGATGCCTCCTCGTTAGAGATCATGCGTTAATTTACATAGTGATGTGAGATTCAGCAATTTGAAAAACCGGACCAGTGCGCGGCGCAAACACGAAAGAAACCGAATCACTCTGGCATTCGATGAGAAATGATCAAGAACGATGCGAAATCGGGCTAAAGCATGTTGTCAAGCGCATTTATTTTTCTTTCCTGATGATGTAAACCTGGAGAGAGTGAGAAAGACAAAGAGATTGAAGGAATCAGATCGATCGGACGGTTCACTTTGTCCGACAATCATTTGGGACGATTAATTTGATTATCGCGGTCTGATAGCAATTTACATAGTAATACGCAACTTAAGTCCGCGAGAAAAAAAAGAAAAGAGAAAGGAGTTTGGCAGAGAGGCCAAGGTGTATTGAACGGAGTAATGAATCAAGCAAAAGGAAGGGAGAGACGAGCTCTCATAGTCACACGGTCGTCAAATCCTCCGCTTAAACACGTCTTCTCGTTGTTTTAGATTAGAGAATTCGATTATCACTGTCGCGTTTGGGACGGAAGGTTTCTATTCCAAAAAGCCTCACACGATGTGATTTACATGCTAATACAGAAACTGCTCTTTATCTTTCTCTCTCCTCTCTCTCTCTCTCTCTCTCTCTCTCTCTCTCTCTCTCTCTCTCTTCCTCTCTCACATGCGATTTCTTTTATGATATCGTATAACCGGCCGAACCGGCGTGGCGGCGCGCGGGCGCTCCCTCTCACGTTCCGATCAGGCCCAGAGACAATCTTCGTGGTGCACGCACCTTACTTCGTGCAGTTGGCTGGTCCACGGAGAATGTTTACCGATACGCGCGCGGCGATGGAATTAACCTCGTATAATTCGACGGGACCAATTCCGCCAAATAAGCGTCGCGTCAGGATAGATCGCCGGATTTCTGTTTGTTTTCGCGCGAGAGCGGAAATCGGCGCGCGGCGTCGCGACACTATGCGCGGTAATTTTTCGCGGCACGCTGGCGCTCGCCTGACAGTCCCCATTCAAAACGGTACACACAGTGGCTCGAAATTAATTAATGGTCTGAATTCTCGCAGCGATACATACGGGAAATATTAAAAATAATATTTCACCGAGGGGGGGGGAAGGAACGGGAGGACGGGCTGATACACGAGATTTTTGGCTGGCAATGACATGTATATAGGATGTATCTGTGCGAAAGAGAGAAAAAGAGAGACAGCATGAACGTGTAACGTCCATTAATGTCTTTTGAAATCGATAATGCAATTTTGCCGCACTGGTTTACCACACTCTCTCGCTATCTGTCATATCAACGAGAATTATATACTTTCGTCAATGACATCGAACCCATCGACGTATCACGAGGAGGCGCTTGAGATTTTATTAGGCAAGAATATTTCCTAATATAATTGTTGTATCTTTCAATGGAGCCATGATTGCTATCGTAAAATTATATCAGGAATTCAATTTTTGTTATTTTTTTTGGAAAAGCTTAGAATTCTTTCTGCAGGAAGCAGTATCTTCTTTTTCTATTTTGGCCAAGAGAATAAGGGAAATCTTGTAGCGTTAGATGCCAAAACTTTCTATTATCGCAGTTATCTTGCCAATTGCAAGGCGATAAAAGACCGAAATTTCGCATTTGACACGTCATTTATTGTGAAATTTAACTCGTCGAGAGGTGAATTTGAGCGTTCGCTGAATTAATGATAAGATATGAGATCACGTACGAAGATGACAGTAGCCGTCACTCGATACGTACCTCCACCTCCAATTTCTAGGTGCATCTATACGTGTCCCTGTGAGTGGCACCAATACACAAGCGATGCGGGTCGCTCTCACTCTCGTTCGCTGTTTATGTCGGTTATAAAACGTTTTACGATATTTTCATCGGAATATCCTTTTCCTCTCTCGGATACTTTCTCCGATATAAACGTGACGGCCTTCTCATGCCATAGACTTAATAATTAAAACCTCGAAAAACGTGAATTAACATACGTCATCGTGTTTGGCGATACGACTCGCTGCCCAATAAATAAATATTTAATTATTGTTTTGTACTCTAAAAAAAAGTTAATAATAATGTGTAACGAGATATAGGTCGCGAGTAAATTTTGTTCGTAATTAAATTAATTCTGCTTATGCAAATATCAAATAATAACAAAACTAATCTAAAAAATAATAATAAATCTAAATCTTGTGCTGTTTAACATTTCGGAGTATCTGATTAAAAATAAGTAATATAATGAGTGAAATAAATAATAATAAATATTACTTTTGACTGACATAATACCGATAACGTGATACATAATATGTAATATAAGTGTCTTCTAACACTAATTCGATGGTAATTGCTTTATACAACTATCTACGGCAAGACAAATATCTCGTTCACAGCGAAAGTGCAGTTAAACACTGCATTATTCCATATAAGCGGCGGATTTTTGAGACGAGTTTCTCTCGCGCGCGTAGCGAAATGCTACGATGACGATTCCGTCATCGCGACATTTAGTTAACCCACCCACGATGTGCAACTCGTTTCTCATATCTATAATAAGCGGCGGGCGATAAATCTCTCAGCTTCTTGGACCTCCTCGAAATGCGTTTCGAAGCCACCGTGTAAGATTTCCGTAAGAAGCATAGCGTAAGTCTTGAACGGGCTCGGAAAAAGTCTCATTCGTATCTTCTCATGGTGAACGTCGACGCGATCTAAACCGGATGATCGGAACGTTAACGTGATTGTCGTAACGGAGCAGGAAACCTCGACATTTCGAAGGCCAATGAGCTTGGAATAATGCGTAGCGTGCCTTCACGCGGCCTCGTTCCACCTGTCCAACAGGCTTTTCCAGCCCCGTAAGTTAAAAGGGTGAACCCGGTCGAGTCGCAATGGGTAATCTTATATACCTATCTTGCCCGTGCGAGTACTTGTTTTATTCGTACATTGATATCGAGCTAGCGGTAAGACGAAAGTAAGAAGAAACTTGGTGTTGTAATAAATTGCTAGTGATCTTGGAGCGAAAATAATAAGAAGACCGGAATTCAGATAATGAAAGAAAAATACGATTTATGGCATTCAATTAAAATAGTTATGTGTCTACTTGCATCGGACTGATAGAATGTTAATCTAATTATGTAGTCGCGAGATACATGCTTTTAAGTTAAACGAGAGAACGAAAATAATTTTTGTATCAACATAACAAGTATTAGTCATTTTTTTCTTAATTATTCGAGTATCGCGTGTAATTATCTTTAAATTCAAAATTAATGTCTATATTTTCGAATTTATTGTATATACGAATATCTACAATGTACAAAACGTACCTATAGAAGTGGTAATGTGAGTCTGCTGCTAATGTAGGTTCCACCTAAAATTCTGTTACATTTAACATTATCTCTAAAAGGTTTTCAATTTGTTCTTATATAGGCATATCGCAGTTGCAAAACAATTGTTGCTACGATTGGCCTTTTTATTGACAATGTTTATCTATTACAAAGTATTTTATTAAAGTTTTTTTATGCTTTTCAACGTTTTATACTTTTCAAAGTTTAATGTGATTTAAAATTTCATAAGTAACGAGTTTATAACTTAAATTAATTAATTCTTAAGGTTCTTCTATTTTTGTAATTTTTGTAATATTTCTCGAGGATAAGGCCCTTTTTGCAACGGATGATATTGCTAATACGTTTCACAGTTTACGTTTAGCAGTCACCAGGTGGATTGACAATGCTACTCATTGACATTGAGCTCCATTCACGTGTTAACTAACGCGAGCTCGCGTGCCACGTAATCCCGACTAGCTATAAAGAAGATACTAAAGGTTTGCCGGACCGAAGAGAGTGCCGTGTAAATTTGCGGGGTTAACGCTACCATGTTACCTCAATGGACAATAACCTTGACTGATGATATCAGAGGTCGCCCTTAGAACGTCTTACGACCAGACGAGCTCCCCTCCTGGTCACTAACAACCGGGCACTGCTGGAAATGTTCCAGTGACTTTTTTCTTCTCGCTTTCGCCGTCTCCATTTCCTACGTTCTCCTACGATGTGTCTCGCTTTCCTTCGGTATCTTGCGTACACTATAGATTTCTTCCTTTCTTAGTATCTTCCTTGCTGACTTCTTCGAGCCTGAGCGTGACGCTGACAGAATTACGCTCGGGCCCTGCTTCTGCTCTTCGCCATGTAGAACCGAACCCCTCCTTCCTCTATGGTTCGCCATAAATATTGACGGTGACGTTTGGGGAGAAAAAAGAAACTGGCGGCTGGGAACTGTAGATGACCTCCTATGAAACGGCAGTCAGCCATGGCGGTCTAACTACCGTTCGTTTCTCCTGAAGCCCAAGCGAGTCTCGTCCATTACACGCGTCAGAGAATCATGGTCACCAGATGAATTTATTTATCCGCAACGATATTGCTACCGAAACAATCATCTTGTACTTTATATCCTTCCATGTCTTGGAACGCTAATTGTAATATATATATATATATATATATATATATATATATATGACTAATTACTTACTTATTTTAGTTTAATAAATAAATAATTATTACTTTAATTTTACTAATACACTAGTACTACTAC
>NW_012130073.1:3867041-3880062 GCF_000143395.1 Atta cephalotes
TATACGAAGTTAATTACGTCTGACGCGATAAATAGAAGTACGAGGAAGTAAAGTTTTTAAGGGGTTTGGGTCGAATACGACATCTTGTATATATATATATTATATATATATATATATATATATATATCTAAATTTTCCAGTAACCTTTCAAGTCTGATGATTATGATAAACGTTGTTTTAATTACTGTATGTTTATCCGTTTTTAAAAAAGAGAGAAAGAAATACATTTTAAGAAAAGAAAGAAATATAATTATTTAATGTACATTATTAAATGTACATTAAATGTTTAAGAGGGATTTTAAGATCAATTATCTTTTATTAGTTTTCTTATCTATTATTAGTTACTTCCTTAAATAAAAATGATAAAGATATATTCAACAGAGTTGAATAAGAAAAATTAGATTCTAGTATATCTTCTTAAGATATTTTCTTTTCCTCAATTTATCTAGTAACTTTATTTAGCCAGCATAGATATGAAAGTCGTCACAATGTATCTACATCAAACTACGCGATTATATCATGATCTCTTTTATATAATGCGGATTAGACTGGGGATCTCCATTGGGACATATGCGTAGCTCGCATAATGAGTCAACGACATCTTGCCAAATGATTCGAGGTATGATACACCGGTACTAAAGAAGGGATGCACATAGATGGACGGTAACGGATGAGTGAGGATTGAGAAAAAAAAGAGAGAGAGACTTAAAGAAAAGATAATTGATAGAAAGAAGAAGAGAGAAGGATTCTGACAAATTGGAAGGCTGTTAAAGCAAAGGCATGGAGGCGTCGCTCGTTGGAACTGAAGAAGAGAGGAAGATTTCTATACATTGAACGAGAGAGGAAAGGGGAATTCAGGAGAGAAAGAGAGAACAAATCGGAAAAAGACAAGCTGCGCGACTCTCGTGTCACGATGGGCCTCGTAGCAGCATTTTTAGAGCCGAAATAAAGTGGAAGAACGAACGTACACCGTCTCTTGAATATCCGCTGGGCGCGCGTCGGAAGACGTAGGTGGTCTCTCTTCTTAGCGTACCTCTCTTTCCGTCTCTCTCTTCTTCTCTCACTGTTGCGTCGTTCTCATTCTCGTTCATTTCTTCGCTCGTTCATTCCGTACTCGTTCGTCTGTATCTCGCGCGGCTGATCTACCGAGCGAGTTGAGCGAGAGCGCAAATGCTAGCAGATTATAGGTGTAGAACTCTAAATGTACCATAGTAGCACAAAAGTCCGCCATATTTGATCTAATAACTATCATATTTAAGAATTATTACTCTAAAATTACTACTCTAAAATTATTACTCCACTTTAGAATGGAATCTAATTCTAAAGAGTAATCATTAAGTCAATTATTGAAAAAGAATGGCTCAATTGTTGATTTTTAAGAGTTAGATTCTATTCCAAAGATTTCAGAGAGTAAGTTTACTTATTTATTTATTCGTTTATTTACTAAGCTTACTTATTATAATATTTATCGTTTATTTATTGGGCGATAGATTATTAAGTAAAAAAATCACAATCGAAATAGTCAATATGAAAATTGTCGGCATTCGGTTTAAATGAAAGGATTGTATTGGGTTGTTCGGAAAGTTCGTGCCGCAAAAGATTTAAATTTAATAAACGTATACTAAAATTTAAATCTTTTGCGCGACACGATTTTCCGGACAATCCAATATTATTCTAGAGTTCTAGTTAGGTGAACGCATTAGACGATATGCCCCTCGTCGCACATGGACTATTCGAGACGCGGAATTACGAAACGTGACTTCCTCGCTCACGAAGATCATCCGGACATCCTAATTCTCTCCGAGGTTCTCTCACCGCTGATCGATCGCCGCGTGTATGTGACGATTTGCAATTCAACTCGTCAACATCGGCGCGATGGCTAACCGTTTAATGACGTGATTGTGATCGGAATGATTGAGTAATCAAGATGTTCTAAGAGAAATTCCAGATAATTAACAAGAACATAATTTATTTAATTACGAGAGAAAGAGGGGGAGAGAGAGAGAGAGAAAATCAATTGTAACTTAATTTTTTAAATTACTTGCCATGAAAGAAATAATTGATTCTTTAATTTTTATGTCACGTTCAATTCGAAATTCTTCATTTATATATTTCTTTATTTATTGATTGTAGTTATTTTTAAACGTTTCGCAATGTATTATCGTTGGACTCACGAAATATAATAATAGTCAAAGTTGATCGAGCGATACAATCGGAATAGACTGACTATTTCAAGCGGATATTTCGTTAAATCCTAAGAATCATAGAGCAAAGATGGAGGCGAGATACGAAGCGGCCTCGCCTGACGCTACGTACAAAATGCAAACCGCTCGGGATAAAGATGGAATCTGGATAACGGTATCAAAATCTGGAATACTTCCTCGATGCGCGAGCACGATGGGAAACACGAGCAATGTTACGGTGAGCGTAACGTCGCCCGTTCGCGTTTACGTGTCCATGCCGATCTTGATGAAACCAGTGATGATCTTGCTGCTCTCCGAGAGAAAGAGAAAGAGCAAAGATCCTGGAAGCTGTGCACACACGAAATCTCTGTGTTGCCGCTCGTGAGAGTCGGGCATTAGCAGGAACCGACACCGCGGGTGGGTTTCGGTGAATGATAACCGCGGAACGGTAACGATATTATATCGTTGTGAAATCAGGCTCCTTAATCTCGTTTGCGTATGTGCGTGCTGTGCGTTATGCATGCGCACGCGTGCGGAAGACGAAATCGTAATCTTAATCGTCTTCGTGACGGGCAACAGGTTCTCTTAAGCTCACGATTCAATTCGTCCATCTCTTTGGATATACAAGGGGTCGAACTTCTTATATATGAGGACCGTACGGAAAGAACAGGCTGGTTACGTCATTCACCTATCTCCTTCTTCTGGCAACCTGAGCTATTGATTTATCGTCGCGAGAAACGATTTCTTTTATTGTAGGGAAGATGAGCGAGCGCGCGAGTCGCTCTCTGATTAGAGGTATGCATTGTGCATCGATCGACAGTTAATAGACAGAAGAAGAGAAAGACAGAACGGTGTCGCCTTACGCAAGCTAGATTGGAAGTCACGGGAGATAAGCTGGGCAGCCGACGTCGGCAGCCCAACCGATCAGGGTCGACAGATCCCTGAAGATTCAGACTTGGGAGACGAGAAAAAGGAGATTGGACCTCGGCTCTCGCGCGGTGTCTCTTTTAGCTCGTTAACTACTGACGCGATCGTTTGAACCGAAACACTATATGTCAAGACGTAATTTCAGTATTTCTTCAATATACAGACTGTCAATCTTGTAAGCTACTTGAGTTCTCGGATATAAGTTGTCTGAGTTTAATTGCGAAAGATTCGATACCCAAGTAAAAAAATTAATCAGAAATTGACTGATTAAATTCTGGCAGTAAATTTAATCAATTTCTAATCAGATTTTCCCAGAAAATTTCTGATAAAATAAAATTTTTTAAAATGATATAAAATCTTTTTTTAATTTATTATCTTTTATTAAGAGTATCTAAACCTGAAACAACTTTTATTAATTGTAATTTTTTATTATTAATATACTTTAATTTTTTTCTTACTTATTGCGTTTTGAATTTGAAACCTCACATTGATTACGTAATATGCAACAATAAATTAACTTTCTTAAAGGAAAATTAAAAAAACTTAACGTATAATTAATTTCCTTTTTTTTCGAATTTACGATTAATTTTCCGCAATTGATAAAAGATTTATTACGAATATTTATACTCGGCTTTAAGACTTACTTAATTTTGTCGAATGCTTGCGTCTTTCATCGATTATGTCGATTTCGCTGTCATAGACGATGCGAACACTTTGAGAGAAATCTAACTAATTACCACACCGCCGTCTATCTAATCGAAGTTAAACCATTCAATATTAGATTTGCATCCGTAACACAGTTTCTACTCACTTTCAGCAAATGTGACATAGGTATACCACGATGAATCAGCTTACTTCGATGATATCGCGAAACAAATTTGTGTTAAAACGAGCTCCAAACCGACTTGAAAACATGTGCATGAGGGAAAGTACAGCGTACCGTCGGATACCACTTCAGTCGAGAACATTTTATAAATGGGGACTTCTTTTGCCGATTGATAAGATCAGATTCTTCTCTCGTTTGAATAATATGAAAAATCGAGATGGATAGATAAATGGAAGAAATAAGAGGAACCATGCTGGATACGTCCTGGGTAGATTCGGGAAAAGGGAAGGGATGGGGAGCACAGAGGACTAAAAGGGACGAAGAAGGGGAGGGGGTGAAGGAGGGAGGAAGGCAGAAGGGCCGAAGACGCACTATCGGTGGAGTGAGTTAGAGCCGGCGGGCAACGCTATGCATACCGTCACACCCTGCGACACGCTCCAAATTTGAAATTTAAATTCGGGTACCTCTCGCGGGACCACGTTGTACACCGGTTACACACGCACACATGTACGTGCACGCACACTTACGATGAGAAAGATCTATGCATGTTGCGAGCGTACATACAGGACGTCTCCAAAATAGACGCTCTCTATGAAAATTTCGTATAATTAAAAGTTAGCATTGAAAAGTAAGAGGTTTCCATCAAACGAAAGCAATTACTTATAAATATGTAGATGGTAAAATTTCACCTCTCACTTCATGGTCTCAAGAGTATTTCTGTAGTAATAGAATTTTTATTAAAAAAAGTTGTTGCTCCTCAAGGTACATTTGATCATATTAAAGAATATAAAAATATACCGTGTCGTCGTACAAGATTTTCCTAGAGAGAGAAGATCGTGTTGAAACGCGTTATGTAGAATGTAATTGTCAAATTATTGCCCCTTTTGGGACACCCTGTGGAACACGGACGATGAATCAGAATGTTTGCGAGAACATGGAGCAAAAGGAAGAAGGATGTATCGTCGTTTTCACCGACCTGCCCGTTAAGTCGTTTCCGCTCGTCGGTAAACACACGCGGGAATAGTAATTCGAGACAGGGGCTCTGCGCTGTGTCCTTTCACCTCCCGTCAACCCTCCGTCTGCCTTTCCTCCCACAACTAGTGAAGTTGTCTCGAGTCGTGTATGATTGTCTTGTCTGCTTGTCGCTGTCGATCCACAATCGCGTCGAATTCGGGAAGGGAATGCTCTTTCAAGATGAGCTTGTTTTCTCGGATGTCAGCCGCAAATCGGAGCTTGCTCTTTCACCTTGCATCTCATGCATTGTGGTAGCTACTGTCAGATCTCATCTTGCTCTTGAAAAGAGTAACTATATATCGCAGGAAAGTCTCCGGAACCAATCAAATATGTCTAGGAAAATTTTTGTATTCTTCAATTTTAATAATTTCAATTTCAACGTTTACTAGAAACGTGATAATTTTGATAATTTTCTTGAACGACATATGTTTTTAAAATTTTTTACTATAATGGAAATCATTTTCCTAAAGATAATTGCGCGATTTCTATTCTTAACTCTTTGCATAAAAATATATTATTACTACTTGAAAAAAAGATTAATTGAAAAATTAAATAGTTTCTATAGATACGTCTGTGTCTTATGATATATTTTACTTACATTTTAGTAACACGGGATTCAATTAGAGTATATTTTTAAAAGTTAGAATAAATAATATATTATAGAATCTGAAAGAAACGGTACTTTCGTCTAGGAAAATTATATATATTCTTAAACTTTAATAATTTCAACGTCTACTGGAAGCATGTTATTCATTGATCACTTTCTTAAGCGCTACACGTTTCTAAACTTTTTTATTATTATGGAAAGTTATCCGATATACGATAAAATATACTTGAACGTTCGCGTTACTTACGTCCAACTACCGCAGAACATTCTGCAAAATAACGGTTACATCGCGCTGGCATTGCCCGCGAGATGATCGGCGTCGCGACATCGTATTTTCTTCCTGTTCGTTTGCCCGCAAGCTTTTACCGAACGTACGTAATCGCATTTTCCTCGGTTATGATCCAAGTCACGAGAGAGAAAGAGGGAGCACATCCATAATTTTTTTTTGTTCCCCTCTCTTATTCCCGCCGCTCCTCTTCTCGACATTCCACGACGACACACGCCGCGAGTGGCTCGCGTCATGTGACACGTGTCCAACAGGCGAAGGCGCATAATGCACGTGTCGCACGCACGATACGTAACGGCTGCAGTGCTGCACCGGCATGTGACGATCGCCGCCGCCGCCGCCGCCGCCGCCGCCGCCGCGTCATCTCGTATATCGGCGGGCAGTACTTTCTCTTTTCGCGTCGATGATCGCGTAGATGCGGTCGACCAGCATCGAATCTTCAAACCACACCGTTATCTTTCCCTGATGCCACGCACTTGTGGCGAGGTAATCCCGAGGTACAACATTAGTCGATCGAAGTTCTGAAATTTATACTAGCTCTAAAATGAACCCTCGAAGGATAAGTGTCAAACTACATAAATCAAAAATTAAAAAGCAAGTGTCGTAGCAAAAATGAAGTCGCGGTAAAAATATGACACAAGTATGATCGGTACACGGAAAGAAAGACTAACAGTTTTGCAGTATTTAGAAGTTTAGCTGGAAAATAAATATGTAAGATGCTCCAGATGATTGCTAGAATATTAAATCTTTTATAGAATTGCTCATCGTGTTTGAGTCCTACAAAATTATTTTGATGTACAACAAAATTATTTTCAGATCTGGATCTAGCACAATTTTTAAATACTTCAGCAAAATCATTTTTTCAGGTCTGCATCCAGTAAAATTTTTTAATACTTCAACAAAACCATTTTTTTTCTGTGTAGAGATAGAACGTTCTAAATCCTTCTATGCTTTATATATTTGTTTGATAAAAATTTGATTGATTTTGTCCTTTCTCCTCTCTCTCTCTTTTTCTCTCCTAAAGAAAATTTGTATTCAATTTTTAGTAACATAAAATTGACTTCAAATCGACCGTTACAATCGATCGTGGATAAAAGGAAATGCAACCTTTATAGCCTTTTAAACGAGGAAAATGGCCAGCGCTTGCGGTCCCTTTAATAGCCGCTATAGTGATACGGTTGAATAGTTACTAAAACGTCATGACAGTTGATTGAAATTGTTGCCAGAGTCATGCTCGTCGAAATTATTACGGAGTACTTCAGTACATCTCTTTCCGTGGTCATCTGTGTTAGTAACTATAGTTATCTTATCCCGGAATTACCCTACACAGCTGGTGGTGCAGCGATATAGCTATATGTATATAGATTGGCTAAGAGTAAACTCGATAGTTTCTATACAGAGACCTTTTTCTTACGTGGCTCAAGTTCATTCGTGTCACTACGTAGTCAGATCGATCCGAGAGGTTTGTCATCCCATAATTCATTTCTTCGTAACTTCTACGTTCGGCCTTCAAGAAATAGATATCTTCTTCGACGTAACACGTGACGAGAAGATGGAAACGGCGCTGTCTAAAATGCAAATTTGAAGAAACATTATTATAACGTCGTGGATTGAGTCGGTTATTCGTTGAGTAAATCTCAGTGATAGAGAATAATCCTGAGGTCAATCTGCCAAGCTTTCTGCGAAGTTTATTAGGAGCGATAAAGGCGATATGGAAGGAGCAACTCTCTCTCGGATCTTACTCCGTGAATTCGGTTGTGCGAAGACGCGTGCCTATATATTTGAAGTTCTTCACGAGAGCACTTGAATTAGATCGGCACGTTGCAGTGCAAACTCCACTCTTGTGAGATACTCTTCACAATGATATGGCTTAGAGGGTAACTGATCCCTCGGCTTAAAATGGAATATCCCTTTTGCGATATTAATACTCGCCGTTATCAAACTCTCGCGCATTCTAAAATATAGATACACGTATCCCATGAAGCGTCCGTGCAATACATCCTTTTATTTAGATAGAAAATAAAAATTGTTACAGCAACAGAGAGAAAGTTTTATTTTTTGCAATTTAGGTTGGAATCGCCTAAAAATTTGTTTAGGTCTCTGTTGGACCAGAACTTCGTCCCAGATTAATCCCAAAGTTACATTCGGCACAATTTTTTTTTCTTTTTTTGTTTTGAGCACGCGATCTGTCGCTCACACTCTGCTCCACATCGATCTGGATGCAGCGAGATAATTGCAGTTCGCGCGAGTGCCTCTGTCGATTCAGTCGGTGGCGGGATGGGAGGTCGATGGGCGAGGAAATGGAAGGAAAAGGGTCCAAAAAAATGGTATAAACAAAAATGGATTTTACAGCATATAGTTTTCACCTTTGAGATTCTATGCTGTCGGAGATGAATGGATGAGTGTGTCGCATTCGCGTCGCGCTTTGGTCTAGAAATTCAAAGACCCGATATCCAAATAGGAACTCTAAAGACAATCATTATTAGAAACCAGTGATACAGTCAATCTAATTTAATATAGGTTTAGACGAATATCGCGAAATGAAGGAAAATTAGAAGGAGAATTAAATGACTGATGATGATGATGATGATGATGATAAAAATAAAAGGGGAGGAAGGAAGGCACGAAAAGAAAGGAATGATGAAAAGGAGATACAGGAAGGAAGGACGGACGTGCTGTCAAGGCTGAAAAGAGAAAAGGTGCTGGAGATACAAAGAACGCGAGGCGAAAAGAAGAGAGGAATGTGCTGGGCGCGTGGATGAGAGGCGAAGAGAGGAAGAACGGATCGACAAAAGGGAGAGAGGAGAATTGAGGGTTGGTGGCGGCCCAGACCCGGTCGATACGACCACTACCACCAACATCACCACCGCCACCTCTATACGACGAGTATGAGGCAGGACAGAGCGCGGAACTTGGTTCTTGCACGAATGCACCGATATAGCGGGTTTTTTCGTTTTTTTCCAACCTTACATATCTTTCTTTCTCTCTCTTTCTTTTCCGTCTTCCTTTCATCTCTCGATATTTTTTCACCCTCCCCCCCCCCCCGCGTTTTCAACGATCCGCCATTTTCAGAGAGAACGTGCTCCTATAGTTCCATCTCTCTTTGGTGGGTAGATTTCCTCACGATGCAAGATAAATTCAGTCAAATCTGACTATTGTTTGAATTTCGTATCGCCTTCTGTAATTGTACAAAGAAAGAACGATTTTGCTGACGTATTGAAAAATTTAGATAGATGCAGATCTGAAAATAATTTTTGTTGAATTATTAAAATAATTATATAGGAAACTCAAACATAAGGATGAGCAAGGCTGTAAAAAATTTTGATTTTCTAATTAGTTTGTGAGACTCTTACGTAATTATAGGCTAACAAAGTTATTTTCAGATCTACATGTAACTAAATTTTTAGATATTTCAGCAAAACTGTTTTTCTTTATAACATTGGCGTGTAATTATTCTGATAAATGTGTTAATTGTACGAAATAAGATAATTGAAGGAATTGCATAATGGGAGTTGATGAAAATATAAAAAGAGAATTTGGGAGTTCTTTAAAATTATTTTTCTCTGCTTTTTATAAGATACATTTTGTATCTTATAATTTAGAAAAAAAATGAACAATATTTATTATGATTATTATAATGTTCAAACTACTAACATCACATTTTCTTTGTGTTTGCAGTTGTTCTCTTGGACACGACGACGGAGGAGAAACTCGATTGGACGAGATATCCTTTCGGGCCTCAAGCTAACACTCCTGGTGTAAGTAGATTAAAATTTCCATCGCATGTTATAGAAGACATCAAACTTCTTAAAATTTTAGCGAAAATGTTTTTTTTCTCTCTTCGATACGAAGGAAAATTATTCATTCCGATAGCTTGACTTTTTAAACGATACAAGCATCGAGAATCCGAAAGTAAGATTCGCCCTTCCTCGATGTGGGGGAAGAACGAAACAATTTCTTAAATATCGCGAATTTCCACGGAAATATTCGACGTGCCAACAGCAACACGGGGAAATTCCCGCCGACGTAGGAATTCCGCTCGCTTGCTCGCGCGCACGCTCGGCATCCTTTTCTGCGTGGCCAAAGGGAAATATTAAAAATGTCTCAAACATAAATTAATACTCTCTCGCGAGGTCATTGCACGCGCATTCAGGAGCGCTCTCTCTCTCTCTCTCTCTCTCTCTCTCTCTTCTCTCTTCCGATGATTGTAACAAAGGAATGCCTAGATGGAAAAAAATTCCAGGATCTCCCGACATTTTCTTCTCTCTCTGTATTTTTTTTTTTATTCTTCTCTCGCGGAGTGGAGAAATCTTTTGGAACTCGACTGGCCGGGTTCCGGTGGGTACCAGAAGCACTTTATAGTCTCGGTACGCACGCGGCACATACGTGGGCTCCCGCTGGCCGATGCGCTCTCTCGGCGCCATGTTTGTTTTTCAGTTGTTAAGCGCGCAGCGGGCCGCCAGACAGGTTTAAATCAGCCTCCACCTCTCTCCGTTTCTCCTCTTCTTCTTCCTCTTTCTCTTCCTTTGCCGATTCTCTCCTGCAGCATCACTCCCGCTTCCTCCCCGTCCTCCTTCGCGCTCCACAGTTGGACCGTATGCATCGCTCTCGGTTCGTGAGTCAGTCCAACCGGGTAACAAATTGCTTTTTGTTTGAACGGACAAATTAGTGATACAACCGCGCCGGCAGAGGTGCCGGCCGAAAAGACGGGCCGGAGAAGGGAAAAGGAGGAACACGCGGTGTTTATTTAAACATCGTAGGCACCGAGAATGCAGTTTCGCGCACGGGGGACATCCTCTTTCGTGACCCTACGTGAGTGTCGGCCACGGATATCTCGCGTTCGAGCCTTCGGCTCGATCATGACGATAAACTGGCGGCTTTGATTTTTTTCGCGACTCGACAAACTCATCGGAGTTATTTCCAAGCTTTATTGTAATTTTTATTCTATTTTTATTATATCCCTCCATTATTTATCTCTATGCTTATCTTTTGATACTTTCATAACATTTATGCAGGATGTCATTGTTTAACGGAGAAGGCCATTTGTTCTGTAAACGGATAATTAATAACTCTTTGCTCGTCGTCGAGATCCCACGAGCTTCTTGCCTCTTTCCGTAAACTTTTTATTCTTTATTTATTTTATTCAATTGTCAAAAATCCTTTTTTTACCCTCGATCGAATGTGTGATACACGCGTGCTCGTTCTTCTTTTTTCACTTCTTTCTCTCGCAACGTCGATTGTTAGTATCGCAGCGCTAATCGGCCAGCGTAACACTCTATTTGAAAAGATTCTTTGAGACTGCTGTTGATTTTTCTGGGTGCTAAACGTTCGCCCCTCCCCCCTCCCGCGCGAACGAAACAGGCCGAAGAGGGATGGCTACGCCGGCGGACCACGCACGGGTGTCTGATCTTCTTTTTTTTGAGAATGACCCGAAAAAGAAACGCTCTCACACGCTTCGTTCTTCGTGAACCACTCGAGTTCACTTTGCACCTCCCATTCCATCTCACCCATCGGAAGTGCTACGTCGAAATACACGTTTCTCTCTCCCTTCTCTGTCTGTCTTTTTTTCTCTTCCGTGAACTCTTAAGCGCACGTGCTCCTCGTAAAAACGACCGCGATATTAGTTACACCTACGAGCCTTTAAAGTTCCTCCCAAAGGTTCGCATTCTTGGCGCTAAGTATTGGTGTCCGTATACGATTCTCGTCGATTCTGTCTATTGACACTCCGAACGTCTTCCTCACACTGGACAAATAAAACCCAAGCGTGGACGATCGTTTAACTTTAAAATATGCGTTAATAATATGAAGCCGTGGTCCCAAATCGATTTTTCAAACATTCCGTCTTTCGAATACTGATGCTTATCGGCAATCTTTCGTATTCAATCCTGACAAGTCGCCCGCTCGGAATTCCACGTCTTGCACGTTCCGCAGATCGATCGGATGAACGACAAGATTTGTCCATTGATGCCTGACGATCGTAGATGACGAGAGACGATGTTCCATTTCCCGGGTCGAGGAATTCACGTTTCACGAGGTTCCCTTCACTATACGAGGAATGCGTACGTCAACGTACGCGCGAACTAAAGTGGGGAATCCTCTTAGATTAGTCCAGAGCCTGATCCGCTTCCTCAAGCGATTCTCTCCAAAGGAAGTTGCGTCCTGAGAAAGCAAGATTGATAAAAACGAGAATGTTCTCACGACTCGCTCTAATCAGTTTACTCGGACAGGAATTAGCGCGCCTCTCACACGCATCATTATTTTCGATCATGCGTGACAGGAAATTTATTTCCGAGGATGAATATTTTTCCTGAGAGGATCCGGATCCAATTAAGCGCACACCACACACATTAAGTGTCCAACCCCGCCGTGGATCAATAAATAGAAAGACAATATTCTTGTGCGATGACAAGCGAGGAAGAGTGCGAAATTATTTCTAATTGAATACACTTTAATAAAGGTATTCATTATTTAAGAGACATCTAGATTCTTCATAACTCTTAATTAAGCGCAGAGATCAAAGGATTATATACTTATATTTTAAATGCATGTAGGAAAAAGCGATCGAGACTTTGTGGATGCTCTTTTATCATTTTAATCACTCTTCTCCAGTCGGCATTAATATCCCGAATACGATAAATATGCGCCCTTTTAACTGATAGGGTAGTTATTAATATACAAGTAAACGAAATTAGCTCAGAGTATTTGAGCAAGTCGACAGAGGGAGGACAAGGCTCGGAGCGAAAAGATGCTTTGATGCTGACGGCGAGGGTCAAAACTCACATAAAGGACCAAAGATATACGCTCATGTTCTATCGTATTATATATTCTATCTCGGTCCCCCTCTCAACCATGATGACTTCCGACGAAAGATGCGGGGAACATACCGCTGGAACTAATTAAGCGTCCTTCTCGCTGACCCCATAGCTTACTTCGCATTGATTTAAATTCTGTTCCAAGTTTTTAATTTCATTAGTTGCCAGAAAGAGAACCAGAGAGAGAAAGAGAGAAAGAGAGAGAGAAGAGAGAGAGAGAGAGAGAGAGAGAACAGAATTACAAGTATTGTATTTAGTACTTTTAACGTAACCGTAATTAAATTAATTTTTACCTTAGTAGTACTAAAAGTAATAATATAACTTAATAGTAATTTATACTATATACGTAATACGTATAAGTAAGAA
>NW_012130073.1:3890795-3891983 GCF_000143395.1 Atta cephalotes
AGAGAGAGAGAGAGAGAGAGAGAGAGAGAGCCGACATTTAGAAAGTCTAATAAACATGAATGAAACAAATTCAGGGAAACACTGTGCTGTGTGTACTTTTATATATAATGTCTCATTAAAAGTAAATTATTGAAGACCCAAAGGCCATATATAAGAATTGTGACGGATTTTCGAGGATATCAGAAGAAAATTTACTAGTAATAGATTTCAAATTGATACGCCGAAAGATTTATCTCCACGAAGATAGAAACAGCTGATAGTCTTAATTCCAGGCTTAATTCCCGACGATCCTTAAATTCTCAATTATAATTCGGAAACTTGTCGAAGCTTCTTCGGTACTTTTGGTTGGGAAAAACCTATTGCAAATTGATAACAGAATTTGCGCTTAAAATATTGTTTGCAGTTTCGAATTAGTCTTATCGAATTGTCGATTAAATAACTGGTGATTACAGATATGTCATTTAAGTGATGAAAACAAATCAGGAGCTTAGTGAATTCTAGTGATATTCCAGAAAATTGGCCAGGAATTCTAGTTACTGGCTAATTTCCACTATCAGTTTGGATGACGCTTATTTGGATAGTAATTGGGCAGTAAAAGCCAGTTTTTAACTCATTTCTTCCAGAAATTTTTACAAAAAATGATGTAAAACCTTTTTTTTAATTTATTATTTTTATTAAAAATATCTAAATCCAGAGACAACTTTTATTTCTTAATTGTAATTTTTTATTACATTTTAATTTTTTTTTACTTACCAAATTTTGAACTTTGGGGACGATGAGCATCGCTTTTATAATACAATAATAATGACTCCGATATTCGATGAACAGCATCTATCTATATCCAAAATATTTGGGAATTTGCCTGCCGAAAAAAGAATGTCCTCTCGTCATCCCGCTTCCGTTGAATGTTCATGGTGGTTCATTCTACAGTTGATGAAACGTGGCTGATCGCAGTCGCAGTTCCGGCGAAAGACCTGCGCGCCGTGATTCGCACGTGGCACTCAGGCTTCTATCTGACCATTTCATCTTCCGCTTCCTTCATCTTCATCCATCCTCGTCTTTCACTCTCTTTTCGTTGTCTCTTTCTCCGGTAGCCATCTCTCCTCCCGTTCCTCTTTTATCTCTCCTCTTACCGTCTTTTATACTACCGGTTCCCCTTTCTCATCATCTTCAACTCTCTCTCTCTCT